>NW_027067088.1:0-15560 GCF_032884065.1 Artemia franciscana | reverse complement strand
CCCCCTCCCATAATCATTTTTTTCCAAAAGTCAACAGATTAAAATTTTATGATAGCCATTTTGTTCAGCATAGTCGAAAACCATAATAACTATGTCTTTGGGAATGACTTACTCCCCCACAATCCCTGAGGGAGGGGCTGCAAGTTACAAACTTTGACCAGTGTTTACATATAGTAATGGTTATTGGGAAGTGTTCAGACGTTTTCATGTTTTTTTTTGGTTTTGGGGGGGGGTGTTGATGGGAGAGGGCTTTGCGGGAGGATCTTTCTTTTGAGGAATATGTCATGGGGGAAGAAAAATTCAATGAAAAGGGCGCAGGATTTTCTAGCATTACTATAAAAAAACACTATGAAAAAATAAACATGAAAACGTTTTTTCAAATGAAAGTAAGGAATAGCATTGAAATTTAAAACAAACAGAGATTATTACGCATATGAGGGGTTCTAAAATTACTTTAGCATAAAGAGCGAGGTATTTAGGAGGAGATAAATACCTCGCTCTTTATGCTAAAATATTTTTAGTGATTTCAACTATTTATTCTACAGCCTATTTGATTCAGGGGTCATTCATAAAGAATTGGGACAAAACTTACGATTTAGTGTAAAGAGCAAGGTATTAACGAGGGTACAAACCCCCTCGTACACATAATAAAAATATAAGAATATAAAAGTTTGTTACGTAAGTTAATTCTTAAGTTACGTATATTTTTTACTAATAAAACGTTCGTTTAATATTAAAAGTTCTAGTAGCCTTTTTAAGTAACCGAAAAATTGGAGGGCAGCTAGGCCTCCTTCCCCACCCCTTATTTCTCAAAATCGTCTGATCAAAACTAATAGAAAGCCATTTAGCCAAAAAAAATTAATATACTAATTTCATTTCAATAATTTATGTGCGGAGAGCCAAAATCAAACATGCATTAATTCAAAAACGTTCAGAAATTAAATAAAAAAAACTTGTTTTTTTAACTGAAAGTAAGGAGCGACATTAAAACTTAAAACGAACAGAAATTACTCCGTATAAGAAATGAGTTGTCCCCTCCGCAGTTCCACGCTCTTTACGCTAAAGTTTTTAATTGTTTTAAAAAGTAGAATTGTGGCAAAGAGTCAAACTTTAGCGTAAAGAGCGAGGGACTGCGGAGGGGACAACCCATTTCATATACGGAGTAATTTCTGTTCGTTTTAAGTTTTAATGTCGCTCCTTACTTTCAGTTAAAAAACTAGTTTTTTTTATTTAATATATATATATATATAGAAGATATATATAGATTGTTGAGCTTTAGCATGCTTGGCACGTAAAGATTTTTCCAAGTGTCAATGTTAGAATGAACAATGACAAATTGAAAAACAGTGAAAAAGATAGAATGCTACCAAAAAGCAAAACCAGGCTTGCAGTTCAAAGAGAAAGTAAAAAAAGAATGTGTGTCGAGGAATCACCAGAGCAACTTGTAACCAGACTATGTGTGTGTGGTTGTTTGACGCATAGGACGTCTGAAAAATGAAGAAGAAAAAAACTAAAAAAAGAAAAAAAGTAAAAAAGGTAAAAAACTAAAAAAAAAATAAAAGGAAACAAACAAAAAAAAATAATAAAAAAGCCAAAAAAGCTTAAAAAACTAAAAAAACTAAAAATCAAATTAAAAAAAGAAAAAATTAAAAAAAAAGAAAAACAGGTAAAAAATTATAAAAAGCTAAAAAAACTAAAAAAGTAAAAAAATAAAAATAGAAAAAACTAAAAAAGAAAAAAATTTAGGCATGTTTGTTTTCTTTGTATGTTTTAGGGTTTGCATATGACGTCTTAAAAAAAAAGAAAAACCTAAATAGAAAAAAAACTAAAAAAAGAAAAAATAAAAAAGGTAAAAAAATAAAAAGAAAAAACTAAAAAAGCTACAAAACTAAAAAATAGAAAAAACTAAAAAAAAATTAAAGCAAGTTTGTTTTTTTGTATGTTTGAGAGTTTGCATATGGCATCGCGAAAATAAAGAAAAACTAAAAAAAGAAAAAGAAAATAAAAAAGATAAAAAACTAAAAAAAAGAAAAAAAAAGAAAAAAAAGAAAAAACAAACACAAAAAACAAAAAAAAAACAAAAAAAATAAAAAAAGAAAAAACTAAAAAAGAAAAAAACTAAAAAAAAAGAAAAAAATATAAAGAAAACAAATCAATAAAAAGAAGAAACTAAAAAAAGGAAAACTAAAAAAGAAAAAAACTAAGAAAAGAAAAAACTAAAAAAGAAAAAAAACTAAGAAAGAATCTATATCCATACACATAAGTTGTATATATGCATGTTTGTTTGTTTGTGGGTTTGCAATTGACGTCAATATAAGTATATAAGGCTTTGTATATGACGTCATTATAAGATGACACTACAGACCGGGACACCGGGACACGACCGGGACACAGGGAATATAAATGATGATCGGGACACTCAAAGAGAAATTACAGACCGGGACACAAATGACGACCGGGATACCGGGACAGAGAGAATATAAATGACGACCGGGACACTCAAAGACAAATTACAGACTGGGATACCGGGAAACAAATGACGACTGGGACACAAGTGACGACCGGGACACAGGGAAACAACTATGACGTGGACGGCGGAGGCACAGGGGGATATATAAATGACAACGGAGACACAGAGAATGTTCGATTAGCAATCACCATCAATAAAGCTCAAGGGCAGTCGTTAGAAAAATGCAGTATAGATCTAAGAACGGATTGTTTTCCCATGGAGAATCATTATGTCGCATGTTTAAGAGTCGGTAAACCTGACAATATATTTATATGGACAGACAATGGGATAGCAAAGAAGTGTTGTATATTCGCAAGTTTTACGTAGTTAAAAATATATATATCTATCTATATTCACAGGTGGGATACAGGGACACAACTAAATGGCGCGTAGCTAATATTGTGCTTAACTAATTACGCGCGGTGGGGGGGGAGGCTTGGGGGGAGGGGGTGTGCGAAGGGCCCCCACCAGTTAGGTGTTGGGGTGGCGCGAAGCGCCATCCAAACAGCTAGTATATCTATATATATAAAAATAAGTTGTCTGTGGTTTATGTCTGTCGCGTGACGTCATCTCATCATGTCGTCATGTTGTCATGAAGTTAGTTGTCGTCATGTTTGTTGTGACCATGACGTCATTAAAGGTATTTAAGAAAATCGTTCAAAGACAAATTTTAAATTTTAAGATCGTGGACGGAAAAAATGTTTAATTGTGAAATGACTGAAGAACCTACAATGGCAACAGCCGAGGAAGCTGCTCGGTGATGTCTGTCGACTGACGAAATTACAGACCGGGACATCGGGACACAAATGACGACCGGGACATAGGGAATATAAATGACGACCTGGACACTTAAAGAGAAAGCGACCAGGACACAAGGAATATAGAATTAGCAATCACCATCAACAAAAAACTGGGACACAAATGACGACCGGGACACAGGGAATATAACTGACGACCAGGACTCTCAAAGGGAAAATACAGACCGGGACACCGGAACACAAGTGACGACATGGACAAAAATGACAACCGGGACACCGGGACACAGGGAATAATAATGACGACCGCGACACTCAAAGAGAAATTACAGATTGGGACACTGGGACACAAATGACGACCGGGACACAGGGAAACAACAACAACGGGACACCGGGGGGCACAAGAGGGTATATAAATGACGACGGGGACACAGGGAATGTTCGATTAGCAATCACCATCAAAAAAGCTCAAGAGCAATCATTAGAATAATGAAGTATAGATCTGAATTCAGATTATTTTTCCCATGGACAATTATATGTTGCATGTTCAAGAGGTCGGTAAACTTGACAATCTATTTATATGCACAGACAATGGGACAGCCAAGAATGTTGTATATTCGCAAGTTTTACGTAGTTAAATATATATATATATATATATATATATATATATATATATATATATATATATATATATATATATATATATATATATATATACTAGCTGTTGGGGTGGCGCTTCGCGCCACCCCAACACCTAGTTGGTGGGGGCGCTTCGCACCCCCCCCCCCCAAGCCCCCCCGCGCGCGTAAGTCGTTACGCGCCATATTAGTTACGCGCCTTTGTAGTTGTGTCCCTATGTCACACCTGTGAATATATATATATATATGTGTGTGTGTGTTTTTAACTACGTAAAACTTGCGAATATACAACATTCTTTGCTGTCCCATCGTCTGTGCATATAAATAGATTGTCAGGTTTACCGACTCTTGAACATGCAACGCATAATGGTCCATGGGAAAACAATCCGTATTCAGATCTATACCTCATGATTCTATTGATTGCCCTTGAGCTTTGTTGATGGTGATTGCTAATCGACCATTTCCTTTGTTGCCGTCGTCATTTATATATCCCCCTGTTCCCTCCGGCGTCCCCGTTGTAGTTGTTTCCCTGTGTCCGGTTCGTCATTTATATTCCCTTTGTCCCCGTCGTCATTTGTGTCCCGGTGTCCCAGTCTGTGATTTCTATTTGAGTGTCCCGGGCGTCATTTATATTCGTCAGGATATTGTAGGGCATCGTAGCATCGATGAGTTTAAGCAATTCTTGTCAACTGATTGTTTCGCCTATAAAGAATATTATCTCGAGGTAAGAACTGATCACCGACCACAACGATTGCCACTTTGTTGATAGTTGCTTATCAGGAGGCATAAATTCGATTGCTGTTTTTAAGCAGAAGCACTAAATTATTATTTTTGTGTAAAAGATGATATATATAAATATATATATATATATATTTTCTTTTTAGTTTTTTTTGTAGTTTTTACCTTTTTTAGTTTTTTTCTTCTTTTGTATTAATACTAAAGCCAAGGTTCAAACTTGGAGCCTCTTGGACCTAGAACCTGAAACATAACGCTTTACCAACTCAACTACTTCGCCGTGAATACATTCGTTTTGAGCAGCTTCCTCTGGTGTTGCCATTGTAGGTTCTTCAGTCATTTTACAATAAGAAATTTCTCTTTCAACGGTCTTCTTACAATTAAAAATTTGTCTTTGAACGATATTCTTAAATACCTGTGTCCTGGTCGTCATTTATATTGCCTGTGTCCTGGTCGTCATTTGTGTCCCGGTATCCCAGTCTGTAATTTCTCCTTGAGTGTCCCGGTCGTTATTTATATTTCCTCTGTCCCGGTCGTCATTTGTGACCCGGTCTGTAATTTCTCATTGAGTGTTTTTTCTTTTTAGTATTTTTTAGTTTTTACATTTTTTCTTTTTCTTCTTTATTTTTCAGCTTCACTATGAAATACATATCGCCGAACCTTTGTTTTTTTAACTAAAATCTGGTAGGCATTGATGACCTTATCCAAGTCAAGATCCCAAACCCAATCATCATCGCTATCATTTTCAGTTTTGATATGTTTTGACTCTCAAAAGAAGTTTTTTTCTTTTTTCTTTTTATTTTTTTTCTTTTTCAGTTTTTAGTTTTTTTTTTATTAGTTTTTAGTTTTTTTTCGTTTTTACCATTTTTTAGTTTTTTTTAGGTTTTAGTTTTGTAGTTTTTACGTTTCTTTATTTCTTTTCTTTTTTAGTTTTTTCCTTTTTAGTTTTAATTTGGTAATTTTTACCTTTTTTAGTTTTTTTCTTCTTTTGTATTCAAGGTTCGATCTCTCGAACCTAGAACCTTGAACATACCGCGTTACCAACTCAGCTACATCAGCTTGTATACTTTCGTTTTTGAATTGGTATATGATGAAATAATTCAGACGTCATATGCGGACAGACAGACAGACAGACATAACCCACATACAACTTATTTATATATATCTATCTATATATATAAAAATAAGTTGTCTGTCTGTGGATGTGTGGATGGATGTGTGGATGGATGTGTCAGGTGACGTCACCTGAAAAAACTGGATTAGGTGACGTCAAAACTGAAAAAACTAAAAAAAGGCAAAAACTACAAAAAAAACTAAAAACTAATAAAAAAAATAAAAAAGCTAAAAAACTAAAAAAACTATAAAGGTAAAAACCAATAAAAAACTAAAAAAAAAACTGAAAAAACTAAAAAAAGGCAAAAACTACAAAAAAAACTAAAAACTAATAAAAAAAGTAAAAAAGCTAAAAAACTAAAAAAACTAAAAAAACTAAAAAAAGGTAAAAAACTAAAAAAAATAAAAAATAAAAAAAAACTAAAAAAAAGGAAAAAACTGAAAAATAAGCTAAAATAAAGGTAAAAACCAATAAAAAACTAAAAAAAAAAAGGAAAAAACTAATAAATGACGACACTCAAAGAGAAAGCGACCAGGACAAAAAACTAAAAAAAAAGGCAAAAACTACAAAAAAACTAAAAACTAATAAAAAAAATAAAAAAGCTAAAAAACTAAAAAAACTAAAAAAAGGTAAAAAACTAAAAAAACTAAAAACTAAAAAAAAACTAAAAAAGGTAAAAACTAAAAGAACTAAAAAAGAAAAAAATAAATGACGACACTCAAAGAGAAAGCGACCAGGACAAAAGGAATGTTCGATTAGCAATCAACAAAGCACCGGGACACAGGGAGTATAAATGACGACCAGGACACAAGTAAAAAAAAAAATTAACAAAACTAAAAAGAAGGTAAAAACTACAAAAAAACTAAAAAGAAAAAAAAACTAAAAACTAATAAAAAAACTAAAAAATCTAAAAATCTAAATAAACTAAAAAAGAAAAAAAAAGGAAAAAAATAAAGGAGAAAAACAAAACTAAAAAACGAATGTATATACAGACCGGTACACCGGGATACAAATGACGACCGGGACACAGGGAATATAAATAACGACCGGGACACAGGGACACAACTACAACGGGGACACCGGGGGAAACAGGGGGATATAAATGACGACCGGGACAAAAAAACTAAAAAGAAATAAAAACTAAAAACTAATAAAAAAAACTAAAAAATCTAAAAATCTAAATAAGCTAAAAAAGAAAAAAAAAGGAAAAAAATAAAGGAGAAAAACAAAACTAAAAAACGAATGTATATACAGACCGGGACACCGGGATACAAATGATGACCGGGACCCGGGACACAGGGAATATAAATGACGACCGGGACACAGGGACACAACTACAACGGGGACACCGGGGGAAACAGGGGGATAACCTGACAATCTATTTATATGCAAAGACAATGGGACAGCAAAGAATGTTGTATATTCGCAAGTTTTACGTAGTTAAAACCATATATATATATATATATCTATATTCACAGGTGGGACATAGGGACACAACTACAATGGCGCGTAACTATTATGGCGCGTAACGACTTACGCGCGCGGGGGGGCTTAGGGGGGGCGCGAAGCGACCCCACCAACTAGGTGTTGGGGTGGCGCGAAGCGCCACCCCAACAGCTAGTATATATATATATATATAAAAAAAAAATTTAACTAAAAAACGAATGTATATACAGACCGGGACACCGGGATACAAATGACGACCGGGACACAGGGAATATAAATGACGACTGGGACACAGGGACACAACTACAACGGGGACGCCGGGGGGCACAGGGGATATAAATGACGACCGGGACACCGGGACACAAGGAATATAAATGACGCCCGGGACACTCAAAGAGAAATCACTGACTGGGACACCGGGACACAAATGATGACCGGGACACAGGGAATATAAATGACGACCGGGACACAGGGACAAAACTACAAAGGGGACGCCGGGGGGCACAGGGGGGATATATAAATGACGAGACAGGCAATGTTCGATTAGCAATCACCATCAACAAAGCTCAAGGGCAATCATTAGAATCATGAGGTATAGATCTGAATATGGATTGTTTTTCCCATGGACAAGTATATGTTGCATGTTCAAGAGTCGGTAAACCTGACAATCTATTTATATGCACAGACAATGGGGCAGCGAAGAATGTTGTATGTTCACAAGTTTTATGTAGTTAAAAACATATATATATCTATCTATATTCACAGGCGGGACACAGGAACACAACTAGAACGGCGCGTGACTATTATGGCGCGTAACGACTTAAGCGCGTGGAGGAGCTTGGGGGGCACGAAGTACCCCCACCAACTAGGTTTTGGGGTGGCACGAAGTGCCACCCCAACAGCTAGTATATGGATATATAATTTTAACAACATAAAACTTGCGAATATACAATATTCTTCTCTGTCCCTAAGTCTTTGCACATACAAAGGCTTATATACTTATAATGACGTCATATACATACCCTCTTTTTACAAACAAATAAACATGCATAAATACAACTTATTATTATATAGATAGATAGATATACATGTAAACTATAAATTAACTGCGTAAAACTTGCAAATATACAACATTCTTCGCTGTTTCATTGTCTGTGCATATAAATATGCACAAGGACCAGGGTAGGTCTCCCGAAAGCAATATTAATTTGCTGCCAAAGGGTTTTGAATTTCCTCGCATGTTTCGTAGTGATTGTTCCAAAGCCCTGAGCAATTTTGTGTTTGCCATTGTGCACTCGTCCCAAGTAATAAGTTTGCATTGCTACAATACTTTACCAATCCCAGATCATTTGGAAATATTGCAGGTGGGATTTTCTGTAGAATGCAAATTCAGAGGCAATTTCAAAGCGGAATCAGCAGTTCTTCTACCAGGCAGTAACGTTGCAGCTATTCCAGACGACACAATTGCTAACGCTATCTCATTTTGATCGAATTGATGCCAAAATCAATATTATTACGTTTTACCAGCAATTCCCGGTGTATCCAAAAAGAAGATCTCTTCAACGTTGTTATCTACACAATGCATTATCTTATCATAAATTGCTCAGACTTTATCTTAAAAATATTATTTTGTACATACGACAATAGATCAATCTAGTTTTAACTTGATTCAAAATCCAATTCTACAAAGGTCGAAACAGCAGCGTTACGATTAGGTGAAGGCATTCCCAAATCCTGAAGAGGTTTGTTTGCCATACATAATCACTTTTCTTCGTAAATAACTAAAGTGTAGTTATAAATCTCTGATGTAAAATCAAAGGTCATATGTGTCGTCTCTAGCGTTTTAGAATGGAGCATAATATAACCTCGGCCACTTTAGATTTATATATCTCCCATAACTCTATAATAGCTGAAGGAGAGCAAGTTGTTAGTATAATTTGAAATAATGGACGAATTTGACTTGGAGTTGACGTTTCGCACGCGTCCTTAATGCAGTTATTTCATCGTCGGTCAATAAATTCTTAACTTGGCATGCACTACGGTAAGTGTCATGTATAGTACCGTTTACAGTTCTCAAATACTCAAAGGGTACATTTGGACTGGGTACATTCACCAAAAGCAGGCAGAGAAAGAAGCCTTCATGTTGATCGGGGTGAATGGAGTAGAGTATCCCTATCGTTATATATTTGAAGATGGTAGGTTGGCCGTCAACTGACTTACCCTGTTTTTGACGTTCAAATGATTTATTTTCAGTATTCCACGTGTAATACGAAGGCACTTCGGTATGCAGCATTTTCTTGCAAATGAATCATTTTGAAATAACGAAAGGAAAGCAGTTAACGTTGTATCTGGTAGATTCAGGGCTCTTTGCTAGACTTTGGATTCCGAAAAAAAACATGTTATCCATTTTGTAAATGTACCGCTAAGTGATCAACAGCTGGACTTCGTTCATGTATCGGAAATGAAAGAATTCACCAAACAGCTTTATTACTGCTTATGATCTTCCAGCATGATATTGTACAATTTCATCGCTATCACTGATTTCGGACTGCAAGCCAAAAACTGCCATTTCGCTGCCTTTGTTGACGTATTTACATTTATATTTGATTGGCTTTACGGCGTTACATTATTCAACGTTTATGTGTGCATTAAATGCTTTTGATGATAAACATGAATATGTAAACAACCCACTGATTATCTACTTCGGCGGTGGTACAATTATACTTCTTTATTATTGGTGTTTTACCTCCACCTTCAGTAGATCATCTTCTATACAGAAGGGTAACCATCATTGCCGGTAATTGTGATGGGTACTAAAAGTCGAAGTTATTGTTTTGTGCACCTTTCTTTTGGCCGTGCATGGTGATTTTTCATTCAGTGCACCACAAGATCCATGTGTCATATTTTTACCGAATATCATACAAGCCTTTATCGACATTTTCATCAGGCATTTCAGTGGAAATCACATTGTCAATTTCATTAGAGGTAATTTTATCATGTAGCCAGATTAAAATATGTGCGTGTGGCAATCCTCGTTTTTACCTTTCCACTGACTACATCCAGCATCGTACAGACCCAAACACTTTAAGTTTTAATAAGTAGTTTATCAGTGATTTCAACTTTTGCCGGAAGACACGGACCTTTACTTTTAATTTGCTCTTTTACTTTGTAAGTAGGCATAAATTGATCTTGATTTTCGATTTGGGCACCAAACGACATCATTTGGAAACGTGAGTTATATTTTCTGATGTTAGATAAAAAACGATTAGATTCTGATGTAGTTCCAGTAAGCAAAGTCTTCAATGGCTCTGGTGGTGCAGCCGGTTGAGGAAGTTAACTTTTCCTGAGGCGCAATACATTCCCATTGTTTCACCATTAAACTTCAAGGCCTTGCAATAGGGACAAATTTTAGACATAGTACCGATTTTAACACATGTAATCAAACTATAATCATCGACTGGGCTGTACCTGAATGCCAGGCGATAATTTTCACGTTGCTCTTGTGATTCCTCGGCACGCTTTCTTTTGGCATTATCTCTTTGAGCCTCAAGCCTGTTTTCACGTTGTTCTTGTGATTCCTCAGCATGATGATTTTTGGTAATTTCTCTTTGAGACGCAAGTCTGTTTTCACGTTGTTCTTGTGATTCCTCGGCACGCTTTCTTTTCTTACTTTCTCTTTTAGCCGCAAGCCTTTTGGCATTAACTCTTTGAGCAGCTTCCTCGGCTGTTTCTTCTGCCATTGTAGGATTTATACCAAAATTTCTTGCATGATTTGTGACGTCAGTCAAACATACATACAACTTATTTTTATATATTTAGATTTTCTACTGTCAGTTATAATTGTCTCCTAGAACCAAACTGCTTAGGCTTAGCTCCTAAAGCAGCTATCGCTATAACTGCTGTCTTATGTTTCCATTGAAAATAGAAACTTTTTTTTTTAGTTTTCAGTTAAGAATCATTAAAGCTGTTATATAAACTGCAAGAACATTTATGGTGTCTGAGTAATAGTGTTATTATTTTATTTCAAACCAGAAAAATACCCGAAATACTTGAAAAGAAAACCAAAAGTTTGAAGCCAAGTACATATCATATTTAAAGATCGGTTTGGCTTCAATAATCAAATATCTTTGAACATAATCAGTGTGAAAACACATTAAATTGTTTAAAGAGCCAATAACTGGTAACTGCAAGGGATTAAAACAATTCATAAACCTTAAAAAGTCAGTTATAATTGTCTCCTAGAACCAAACTTTTTTTGCTTGGCTAAAGTACTTGTCGCTATAACTGCTGTTTTATATTTCCATTGAAAATAGACACATTTTTTATTTTTTATTTTTAATTTTCAGTTTAGAATCGTTAAAGCTGTTATATAAACTGCAAAAAATGTTTATGGTGTCTGAGTAATAATATTAATATTTTAATTCATGCCAGAAAAATACCTTAAAGCTTAAAAAAGAGAACCAAAAGTTAGAAGCCTAGTATATATCATTGTTAGAAATTAGACTTACTTTAATAATCGAATATCTTTGCAGAGATACAGAGTATGAAAAGACATTAAACGACGTAAAAAGCAAAAACGAGTGATTGCAAAACTATTTGTATATATCTTAACAAGGGATTATAACAATTCAAAAACCTTAAAAAAGAAAATTTAAGTTTGAAGCTTAGTTGATATTGCTGTTGGAAATCGGACTTGCTTTTATAATTAAATATATTTGAAAGGACTATAGAATGAAATGGCAGCAAATTGTTTTTTAAAAGAAGACAAGTGACTATGAGAGTCAAATCTTTCATGGTAACGAAGTGTAAGTAAGGAGCCATCCAGCAAAACAGTAATCGAAACTCTAAAAAAGAATTTAATACCAATAGATACACTAAAAACAATCATACTCTTAGGTTGATTTTAAATATGTAAGTTTCATCAACTTTGGTCTTCCCCATCAAAAGTTATAATCCTGAAAATATTCGAATTATTTTCGAAAAAGGGAAAAAACTCCGGAAGTTCTAAAATCCTTATGAAAGTCACACCATCAGATTCAGCTTATCAGAGGACCCTAGTTTAGAAGTTATTAAGCTCTTACCTGCAAAAATGTTGAATTTCGTATTTTTTTGGCATAAAAAAGACCGCGGATACGTGTTTATAGGTTCATTTATTTTTTAATTCCCAGGGGCGAGTCTATCACCCCAGCAGTCCTTGAATGTCACCAAAGAGCTCATTCTTATCGAAATTAAAAGTTCTAGTGTCCTTTGTAAATGATATAATGAAAAACATGTAATTTTGACAATAGTCTCGCTTTTTGCAAGAACACTGTACAAGATTTATGAATAATAGTTCATATCTTTAACTAAAATAAATAAAATATCCTTCAAAATTAATGGAACAGAAAAGTTCTTATTGAAATTAAAAGTTCTAGTGTCCTTTATAAATTATATAATAAGAACAAGTAATTTTTACAATAGTCACACTTTCTGCAAGAAAACTGTACAAACTTCATGAATTGCGTCAGAATCGTAGTTTATAACCATATATGAAGTATTGAGTCAATGTAGTATTTATACACGTTTATTTTTCGAAAAGATCATATAAGAAATACGTAATGGATTCATATGGTTTATTATAAATGGGGAATACGTAAGTTTTATTGGATATAGCTGAAACATGTAAAGAATAAGCCTTTCTACATAGTAACTATAGCTTAAGATAATACAAGCATCTTCTTGGAAAGTTGCTTATCTGGAGTAAAGATTTAAATTTAGGATCATTACCGCTTAGAATCTTTACTTGTTATTCCAACTAAGAAAAAAGAATAGGCTTTAAATCTTTTTGTAATCCAGATTACAGCGGCACCTTTCTACCTAGTAGTATTGTTCTTAGGGTTTAACTAACAATCGAACAAGCAATCCAAATGATGCTATCAACCAAATTACAAAAACCTTCAAATTTTAGCAATTAACAACTTGAATAACTTACAGCCTTTGCCTCATGGGCTTTTGGGAGGGCAATTGTAAGCCCAGGAAGCATAATCTTTTGATTAACTTACTCTAGTCTTATAGCTGTTTAATATCGGAAAAATTATAGCGTTGCCTGTGATAAAGAAAAGAAAGAACCCAAGTTTCAACTGACACTATCATATAGTTCTGCTACAACGTCTGTCATCAATCGTAACCTATGATTGCGCTACCATTTAAAATCATGTACATGAATAATAAGTTATTTGTCATAAAACACTATTTGAAATATTATATTTTATTATCATCAGAACACTTTTTTTTAATAAGTATTCTTTTATGGGCTGCCTCTTCATTTTTGTTTTATATTTGTAGAGGTTAACATTTAATGAGTCAGATGTAATAGACTCAGTATTGATTGTGCAGAAAACATATCTTGTATAAAAAAAAAATCAGTATAGAAAAACAGTTAGTAACCAAGAATGTTCTTTATTTTCACAAATTCTCCGTTTTCTTTTACTTTTACTTTTACTCTGGGAATTTCTTTTACTCTATGGTATTATTCAATGAAACTCAACCGTTATCAAAGATTTTGTTTGATGTGCCTCTATGAAAACCAACATATACATAGTGTATTCTGATGTGGTTCAACATAACCCTTAACATTTCCTTAAAGTAACTGTGTTGGAAGAGTCGAAGCTGCAAGTAGTAATAGTCACAGTTACAAGTTGATTCAGTCAGAGTTAACTATAGTTGCAATTACTCGTTACAGCTGGAACAGTAGTAATCACAGCAGAGGTCCTTAAAGTCTTATGCTAAAACCCTTTGCCATTCATGAAATATTACATAATAGTACCTTTATTACCCTGGGTGCAAAACGAATATTTTGATTTTTCTCAGAATTCCCCAAGAAATTTCTTATAGTATCTACTTAACATCCTTAACTTTTTGTATAATTCTCCATTCCCCTGTGATTGGCTGAACATTTTCCATTTCTCAGTGAAAAATCCAGTTTGAAAGCAATGTATAATTTGTATAATTTACAAGCCCCTCCCAAATTGGCTGTCGAGAGAGCGACAACCCTATAAGAATAGCTACTAAGTCTTTTGATTGCTTTTAACAAGACTTTTTTTTTCAAAATTTCTTCAATGTTGGGAAGGGGTATTTAAATGTAAGCAAGAAAAAGGAATTTCTTGCCCTCCACTGACTTTTGAACTTACTTCTAAACTGAAGATATCCAGAGAATTTTAACTTGTTATGCTCAGTTGTCTTTAAGATATTGCTTATACACTGTTTTGGCAACCAGCCTGAACATAGCATTTATATTTCATAGTAACATATTTTAACAGTACAAACAGCAGCAACAAAAACAACTCAATTACACAATCATTTCCCTACAAGGGCAGTTTCACAGTTTTGTTTCTGATGTAATAAAATTAGCCATTTTGAAAACCAGCTCACCATAGGGATAACTAGAGCAGCTGAAAATGACGTTTGTTCAATCTTCCCACAAAAAAAATATGGAAGAAAATTTCATCCAAAAGTTTTCTTCAAAAAAAATTTGACCCGATCCTTAAGAAATTCTAAAGACACTTCTGCCCACTTCTTGGTACATTTCGTACTCTTTTTGCCATTGAATCGGTGTTTTATCATAACAGAAACAAATTTTCTCACTATCTTTTAGATTTGGGTCAGCCCCATGGCTTAGCAGCAGGTGACAAATATCATGTTCCTGTTTTTCATGATCTTTTTCATGAGCATAATGCAAAGGTGTTTTTCCCTCAATATCTTTCAGATTTGGGTCAGCCCCATACCTTAGCAGAAGCCAACACATATAAAAATCTAATTCGTCTATTTCAGAAGCAAAATGCAAAGCAGTTTTTCCCTCACCATTTTTCAGGTTTGGGTCAGCCCCGTAGCTTAGCAGCAGCTTACAAATAAATTGTTTGCCTTTTTCAACAGCATAAAGTAAAGTTGTTTTTTCTTCGAAATCTTTCATATTCGGGTCAGTAGAATGGCTGAGCAGTATCTCACAAAGATCAAATCTGCCTTTTTCCACAGCATAGAATAAAGGTGTTCTCTTCTTACTATCCTTCAGATTTGGGTCAGCCCCATTGCTTAGTAACAGCTGACAAAAATCAAATGTGCCTTTTTCAGTAGCATAAAATAAAGCTGTTTTTTCCTCACCATCTTTCAGATTCGGGTCAGCCCCATTGCTTAGCAACAGCTGACAAATATCCAATTCGCCTTTTTCAGAAGCATAATACAAAGCTGTTTTTTCCTCACCATCTTTCAGATTCGGGTCAGCCCCATTGCTTAGCAACACCTGACAAACATCATATTTGCCTTTTTCAGCAGCATAAACCAAAGCTGTTTTTTCCTCACTATCTTTCAGATTCGGGTCAGCCCCATTG
>NW_027067087.1:162500-333550 GCF_032884065.1 Artemia franciscana | reverse complement strand
TAGAAATTTTATGAATTTTTAATGAAAAACATACGAAACTTGCAATTCAAAAGAAAGCTTTCAAACAGTAAATAATTTAACAGTGAACGTAAAGATTCTCGACGTCATTACAGATCGTTTAAATGTATAAACGATTTAAACAATTCCTTGTTGAGCACTTTTTTACGGCTACCCTTTTATGTCTTTTTTTTTCTCAGGCTCAGTTTTATCTATTATTGGCTTTATTTTATATTGCATTGAAGCATTTTTGATTAATTCGTATACTTGGGCTTGAGTTTGTAATTCGTATAACTAATTACATAACATGTAAGTAGTTGGGCAATAGAAGTCAAGTGGGGCTTCTATGAATTATTTTTGTCCTTGACCCCTTCATAAAGAAGGTGTAATCGTTGAAACTTTGGAGAGGGCTAATTTGATTGGAATATGCAAGTTTTAGTACCCTATTTAAGAGTCAAAATTGATCGGATTAAAGTAAGATGTTGTTATTCACAAACAATATGTTTTGGTATCTTTTACGTATTAGCATACATGACGTCATGACATCATGCTAACTAACTAAGCTAACTTTTTCGTATGCTAACCAATATTCTGTGTAGCGTAGATCGGGAGTACAGTGCGTGGTTGGGGGCAAGTCAGCTGATGCCTCCAGTGTTCCTCCTGCCAGATTTATCCAGGTACACTTTTGTAGCTGGGTTGACACTGGCTGAGCTTATAGATTCCCCACCACAGGCACCCGTTCCAAAAATAGTGGTAATAGAAATAACCAGCAACACCAGTACATGAACCCATGTCCTTACAGACACAGGATTGCGAGTCTAGTGCGCCAGCCACTCGGTAAATACGGCTCAATCATGCTAAATTCGTATTAAAAATGGTGGTAGTAAAAATAATCAGCAACACCAGTACCTGAACCCATGTTCTTACAGACCTAGGACTGCAAGTCTATTGCGCCAATCACTCGGCTAATACGTTTCAATCATGCTAAATTCGTATTAAAAATAGTGGTAGTAAAAATAATCAGCAACACCAGTACCTGAACCCATGTTCTTACAGACCCAGGACTGCAAGTCTATTGCGCCAATCACTCGGCTAATACGTTTCAATCATGCTAAATTCGTATTAAAAATGGTGGTAGTAAAAATAATCAGCAACACCAGTACCTGAACCTGTGTCCTTACAGACACAGGATTGCGAGTCTAGTGCGCCAGCCACTCGGCAAATACGGCTCAATCATGCTAAATTCGTTGTAAAAATAGTGGTAGTGAAAATAATCAGCAACACCGGTTCCTGAACCTATGTCCTTACAGACACAGGATTTTAAGTCTAGCGCAAACGACTTGGCTAATACGGTTCAATCATACTAAATTCATAGTAAAAATAGTGGTAGTAAAAATAATCAACAACACCAGTAACTGAACCCATGCTCTTACTGACACAGGATTGCGAGTCTAGAGCGCCAACCACTCGGCTCTTACGACTCAATCATGCTAAATTCGTAGTAAAAATAGTGGCTCGCTCTTTATAGGGCCTGGAGTTATATCACCAAAATATTAATTAACAATTAACTAAACCATTTAACTTTTCATGGCAGAACACTAATATGACATCAAACTACAGTCAAAGCCTATTAAGACTAAGAAAAGGAAATATATAAAATGGCATTAACATTTTTTGAAAATAATACAGTGAGGCTATTATAAGTTTTCTATGGCACGTCCAGAATAGGTTCAAAACACTGTATTTTTTTTTCAAAGCAACGGGAAGAAAGAGGAAGCTCCATTTGACGAAGAATCTGAGGATTGGGACCCTGACCTATTGGTGGACAATGGTGAGCCTGGTGTTCCAGTTCGAGCACTTTACGACTACGAAGGGGCGGAATTCGATGAATTAAGTTTCAAAAGAGGTTAGTCCGGATTATTTTTATTTAAATATGAACGCTATGATTTCTTTTCATGACCATAGTAATAAGTATGAGTTTTTTTTATGGAATCTAATCTTGTTGTCAAATTATTTAATTTTTTGTCATATTCTCTAATTATAGTAACAATTAATCGTATGTAATTTTAAGATGTAAGTCTTAATATATGAGTTGTTATTCCCCTTCCGAGCGTCTTAATGTGACTTTTAAGAGTAGAAACTGGCAGTAATATAGAAAAAAAATAACCAAGGCCATTTAGGATTTAGCGGTGTTTTTGACCCTAAAATGCCAACCTTTTAAGCATTTGAAAATATAGAGGGGGTGAAAAAAGCATGATTTCGTCACCAGTAGGGTCAATAATAATTGAAAACAAAAAATCCTAATTAATTGTCGTTTACACAGAAGTTCCACCTTCAATCCTATAATATTGCACAAAAATTATAACAATTATTATATTTTTTCATTATTTTCATCCTGTGTGTAGTGTTAGTAACTTTTTATTCCTATTTACTCGTCTTAAATTGTCGAAGATCCAACTCTTATAAGCTTACTGTTCTCTTTGCTTTTGAATATAGATACGATGTGTATTTCAAAAAACATACTATAAGCTCCTAAGGACCAGATTCGAATTTTCGGGACAAAAAACATGAAACAATATAAGTTGAAAGATTTAAAAAAAAAAGAAGTTAAAACTTGTTAGTATACATAAAAAAAAAACTTAAACGAAATGCCTCCGTAACATTTTTACGCCTAGTCTTGCATTGGTTGAATCGGAAATTTGCTGTCGATTGGAATTTGCTGTAGATGCTGTTGAAGAAGAACCAGTGAGCCTCTCCAACATTTGTACGTCTAGTGGTTGGAACTGAAAGTCAGGTTTTTAGAAATTGGGTAAAAGTAAAGGCCATAAAAGAGGATACCAAAAAGGCCATACCAGAGACGATGGTTTGACTGGAGGGGAATGAATTCGAAGCAATTTTTGAATAAGCTCTACAGTATGTTTTCTTTTTATAACATTTATGTGTTCCGTTTTTTTTTGTTTTTTTTAAGGAATTTTATTCATTTTAATGAGGGGCCATAAAAGTTACCTATGTATATCCATAAGAAGAAAGTATAGAGCTACAAAAGCTTTATGCTCTTATTCTCATTTTTTTGGTATTCGTCCTCAATTGAGCAATCCTGAGAGTGCAGTTACTCTGAAGTAATTTTGAGAAATTCATCTTTCCTATGACTAGCTATTTCTACTTGCACCACTTTTAGTCAAGCCAATACAGCAAAAACGAAGAATTATTTTGGGGTCGGATTACAAAGAGGAGCACTGAGGCACCCCGTAATTTTGAGAAACAATCACCCTTCCTATGACGAGCTCTCTGTACTTGCATCACTGTTAGTCAAGCCAATACAGCAAACACGAAGAAGTATTGTGGGGCCGGATTACAAAGAGGAGCACTGAGGCATCCCGTGATTTTCAGAAATAATCACCCTTAATATGACGAGCTCTTTCTACTTGCAACACTTTTAGTCAAGCCAATACAAGAAACACGAAGAAGCATTGTGGGGTCGGTTTACAAAGAGGAGCACTGAGGTACCCCGCAGTTTTGAGAAATAACTACTTATAACCGCCTAGGTCGACTCTGGTTGAGCTTAAAGAGTCGCGCCACTGACCTCAATCCCAAATCAAATAACCCGCTACACCAGGGATCGGTTTTTCAATTGTTTATATATTATTTTTCTTTTTACCAAACGTCATGAATACCCAGTGTGGTCTTAGAACGTATTTAAGTTGGTAATAGAAAAGCCTGGAGGCCTCATATCTCATATTCAATGAAATCCAAAAAATCATCATCTTTTTCTTTAAGGAGAAGTATTCGAAAAACTCGAAGACGAAGATGAACAAGGCTGGTGCAAAGGAAGAAAAGATGGAAGAGTGGGCCTATATCCTGCCAATTACGTCGAACCTGTGTAAACCGAAATAGCTGTTGAAGAAAACAGTATAAATACCTAGCAATTTTTTTCTTCTTTAGATTACTAATAACCTGTTTGAACTTTTTATTCGAGTCATTAAGTAGATTATGAGTGAATTGTTGACTTTGTATTGAATACCCGTTGAAATTTACAGTGAATAATAAGCCAACAAATTCATGTTGTGTGTTTGTGAAATCATTGCTCAGTGGATAGCCTTCTGTGAATAGTTTTAGTATATTAACACTGACACAAGTGATGTTATCAATAAGAATTGTTTGTCTTCCGTACCTTGGTTTTTGCTTGTGAATTTAGAAATGAACTACAGGACAAGGTATGCAATTGAGGTAGTTCTCTAATGAGCCGTTTTCATGCTAGTGTATACGTTTCTTTTTCACTTTAAAATTTACGCTTTCCTGAAAATTTGAGATTTAGATTTGTGGATTTACGCAGCCAAATTGTCCGTTGACAACCCTGCTTTTGTTCCTGTTTAAGAAGTTTGATTCCTCGAATAGAATCCTTAAAACCATGGCCAACTAAAATGAAAATGCAACATATTTATTTCTTGTGGTCCCACTTGGCAGTAATACCATATATTTTTACCGATCCCTTAAAATTGACTGATTCAAAGAAACTAAAAAATAGGTCAATTGCTTAAAAATTTTTTGAAATAACGGAACAAATTGTCTAAATGTTATTTGCCTTTTTGCCAAAGTCCTAAGAAAATCCTAGTCTTTCTATCATGTGTATAAAAAGAAAAAAAAAAAAAAAACTATCTTACACCAGCAAATCCTCTAAAAGATCAATGGAATACTCATGCGTGATTGGTTACAATTCCAGTTGTGAGAGATAAAACTCGTACCTAAGTTATAACCAATCATAGTAAAGACAGTTCTTAGTTCACCTTTAATTTAATTTATTTACAGTTGTGTCATGTATATACAGTCCATCTGTCCATACAGTTGCTCTTAAAACTAAAATCAAGAAATATGTGTAACTTGAAAGTGAAAGCTGGCGCTAGTGCCGAAAGAATTTTTTGGAATCAACCCCATCTAAAGTCTAGCGACTCTTGACATTTTTTCAAGCTTAGTAACCATTTTTCTGTCAGGAACCGAGATCAGACAGTTGTTACTATCCTAATTTTACCTATTACACTAATTAATTTAATTATTCTTATCGTTACATTGAAAAATGTCAAGTTTCACTAAGCGCTAGATGGCACTAAAAGTGTTTCACTAGGTTTATTTTAAACTAAGACTAAACACGTGCAAATTCTTTTAATGGCATTTGTACTAAACAGAACAATCAAATCTCCCAAAAGGTCAACGAAATTCTCACGCTTGATCTATTACGATTCAAGTTGTATTCTTTACAATAATTCAACTCGGGCCTGAATTTCAATCAATTCTAGTCAAGACGCATATTTTTCTGCCCGGTTTTACTTTCTTGGGCTGAAATTCAAGCCTCCAATTAAAGCTCCTTAAGTTACACTTAAAATGTGGGTTGCAACTAATCACGCATGTGAGAGACGTTTAAGCGTATTATATTCTTCAGTTTTTGTTTTAAGCTAAGGCCATACACGCACGAAGTACTATGCTGTGTTCTATAAGACTGAAAGGGAATTAGGAGCTTATTGTGGTGAAAATATTCAAAATGTCAGAACATGTTAACCAAGAGTGAGTTTTTCATAAAACCCTATACTTCTCAGAATAGCTTAAGTTTTATATTTATCTATTTCGTATCATGGAAATTTTCTGATTGTGCGGTGTTACTATTGCATCGTTGGCAATGTGATCGTTTGCATTCATTTTTACTGGTGCGTGTTCGTAAACTAGACACCATTCTTCAACAAAGTTTTTCAATTTAAGTCTTTTATGGACGAAATTCTTCGTGAAGTATTTCAAAAAGATTTAGACTATATTTTTATAAGGGAAAGGGTATTTTTGGCCTCAAGTTAGAAAGCCTTCATTGTGAAGGAATCAGTTATTCTTTATTGTGAATAATCTAAAAAAAAAGAATGGCTGATATTCGAAAATATGATGAAAATAGTGTTACAAATAGCCAAATATATGAAGATAAATTTTGGCTCTATTGACTTTGTTAAGTATATGATTGGATGAAAAGCTGAAATAACTCGGTTTCATGAGGTATTAGAAAAAGTCTAAGGAAATATTCGATAGAAGATTTTTAGCCTAAACAGAAGTTGTAAAGAATTCCTTGGACTTTTGGAAATTCTTGGAAGAATTTTAAACCGTGTCTTTCGGCAGTGACATTTTAATCAAGTTGTGTAAGGTCCGTTGTAGTTGTTGTAACAAATGTCTTAACTATTTGACACCTTAGATGATTTGGCCTATGCCAAATCATATACAATACATTATAAGGGACCACGCCTCCATCTTCTTCCTAACTAATGACTAATCCTGAATTTTTATTTGAAATTGCTTCAATGCTAGGATGAATAAGGCAAATAGAACCATGTTGCATTTAGCGTTATTGGTGCTTTTTGTCTTTTAATATTATTCCCAAAAAATTAAGAATCTTTATTGCCGCTATTTACCAATCCTAATAAGCCATTAAATCTCTCTCGGTTAATAATTTTGGATCTTTTCTCAACAAGGCATGATTCTCCCATTCAGGAATGAGTCTTAAACAATATATAAATAAAATTTAGACTATTTGGAAATATTTTTTGAACGAGAAATAGGAATATTTTCATTAAGAATTCCTATGGAAACAGTCATGGTCATATACAGGGACGTGTTTGCCTCCCCCCCCCCCCCGAAAATATTTATTCGACTCCCGAATTGGTCGTAAAATGCAGATAAAAAGACTATTTCTCAAAAAAGAAAATACATCTGCAGCTCGTAAGTCTTAAAAGTACATAAAAGATAACCTTAACCCCCCCCTACCCCACCGACAAAATAGTACTTTTTACCCAAAATTAAAAATGTCTTTAAGACATAGAAATTTTGTTTGTTGATTATGAATCAACTTAAGAGTTGGATGTTCTCGTCGAAAATCGGAAGAAGTGATTATGGATAGGTTAATGCAATATTTTTTTTTCATATTGTTGTCGCTTTCCAGTTTCAGTCAAAATTCATATTTTACTATTATTATCAGCTAACCTCCATTGCTAATAATTGAGAGGTATAGTATGATTTTAATAACTCTAGTGCTTATATTTTATGAGCACTTCTTGAACAGACTCGGAAGAGTTGTAGTGATAAAATTGAAATGAGGGATGTCCTTTGCCAAATCTAGCACATGCGTTCTTCAAGTTCTAAAGGGAAAATTGTAAAAGTATGTCATTTTTTCATTTTTGCAGCAGGAGGAATCTGTAAAGTCACATAATCTCGTCAATATTTTTTGCGAGGCTCGTTTTCTTCTCGTCTTTTGCCAAATCTCGTGAATATTTTTTGCGAGGCCCGTTTTCTTCTCGTCTTTTGCCAAATCTCGTCGATATTTTTGCGAGGCTCGTTTTCTTCTCGTCTTTTGCCAAATCTCGTCAATATTTTTGGCGGGGCTCGTTTTCTTCTCGTCTTTTACTAAATCACGTCAATATTTTTTGCGAGGCTCGTTTTCTTCTCGTCTTTTTTTCTGTTGGATTTGGGTATTAGGTTGTATCAGTCTGGTATGTCCGTGCTAGGTTTTGGCAGTGGAAAACCGTAATGCGTTTTTACCCCCTGTAGATACTAGTTCTCGGAAATTATAGCAGATAGAAAAATTTTGACTTCGGCATCGCACTGGCTGTCTGGTCCTGTGGTGAAGCAACCACTATTTTACATCCAGGTTGACACTTTGCATCTCTTTTAGTATAAAATCAATGTTACTTCCAGTGATAATGAAGAAAATAATTAGGCTTATCAACCTGGCAGCTTTCATGAAAGACAAAAAGAGAAAGGGGATATATTAAATTGGGCATCAACCTGGCAGCTTTCATGAAAGACAAAAAGAGAAAGGGGATATATTAAATTGGGCATCAACCTGGCAGCTTTCATGAAAGACAAAAAGAGAAAGGGGATATATTAAATTGGGCATCAACCTGGCAGCTTTCATGAAAGACAAAAAGAGAAAGGGGATATATTAAATTGTATTTGCATATCCCTTTTAATTGTTAAATATTATTTCCTCGCTTTATATTTTTTCCTAAGTATGTACTTTCTAATTACCTATTCTATCTGTCCTTGATTTCGACTATAATAATTCGAAAGGCCTTACGTGACATTTACTGGTGAAGAAAGAGTTGAGTTTTATCCCTAAAGAAAAGGCTACATTGATAGGCTCAGTCCCTTTTCTCCAATCTTATTTGGAGAAACAAGTCCCTTGTTTGGAGAAAAACATAGAAAGTACGTTGTAACTTTTTTGTTTTTCCAAACTTTTTATGTTCACTTTTCTCATTCACCAAATTATACAACTCACTGTAGCACCAAGCTGCCTGAGGTGTAGCACGCTTCTCCTTACCTCAATCTATTAAGAATTACACTCTTTTCCACCTCCCGAGGTCATATCCAAGGAAGAATTTCCGGGTTTGAACCCTCCCCCCGAAAGTCTCGTTCGAATAGTAAAAACGAAACAAAAATAAATATAAACAAATTTTGATACGTTTTTCAATGTCTCGTGTACCCCCCCCCCCAGAAAAATAATCCTGGATGCGCCCTTGCCACCTCCCATGAAATTACAATTTAATTTAAATGTTTTTTATGGCCTTCTCTCGCCCAACGCTAGGACAACCTGCTTTTTTGTCGACACCAGATGGGTGGGCTAACGCCACAATTGTTGGAAATTTATCATCCGTAATATGCAGCATAGCAATCTTAGCCTTTCTTTCTTCATAACCATCGAAAGTGGGATCTAGTGAAGCTTATTGTGTGATATACGCATATTTTTGATGCGTCTTCAAGTTTTTTGTCCCCCCCCCCCTCAACAAAAATACTGGATACGGCCCTAATTCGTAGACGATTTCTCTGGAGAAAATGTCAACATATCTTCCTCAACTTTTCGGCGTTATCAAATATACTGTTTTTGAATTACAACCCAAGATTCTTATAAAAATTGTCGTAGCGATGAATGTAAAAACCAAATATATACTAGAATTATTGGCAAATGTGAGTTATTCCACCATACCTAGGGTTGGGGGGGGAAGATGTGTAGTGCAACCTTGGATTATTGTAATTAAAAGTGATCACAGTAGAGTGATGCCCCACTATTCTGAAGAATATTGCTTATTTCTATGATTTTTTTATTATTAGGTCTTGATAGCATTCTCGTATTGGTCTTTATGATACAAGTGATAATGCCACGGCGAGAATTTTGAGTGAATCGTGTTTCTTAAGAAGTTTTGTTTGTTGAATTTGTTTTCCTGAGATTAAAAAGTATTATGTTGGTTTATTTGTTAGTTTTTACAACATAATACAGTGGAAGATTGAATAAACAAAAAGAGGGTACTTGTGTGATATAGGCCCTACCTAATGTTCTTCTAGCATGTTTCTATAGCGGTCAATCCTAATGAAATGTACCAAAGTAAGATGAAAATATAATACTTGAGAAACAAATTTGAGCTATATATTTGCACATTAGGGAGGGGGGGGGGGGGGTAAAATATAGCGGGTCTGCATGCCTATTGTGTTAGGTACAATTTTGCATATTATGTAGTAAGAATTGTTTTCTAGCTTCACACTGTCCAAATACTTTACTCCTCCCCCTAATGTGCAAATGTATAGCACAAATTTTACATTTTCTATCTGTTCTGTCACTTTTCTTTGTCTTGTCTCACGCTAAGCTGAAAGAAACTAACGAAAAAACCGGTTCTAAAATGCGTCAATGAATGAACGACTTGAGTGGTAGGGCGTATATCATACAAATACCGAAAAGAGTTTCCCTATGGATACCGTGCAACACCAAGGAATGCCAGTCTTAGTGATTGATCACTTTTTTTTTTTTTTTTTTTTTTTTTTTTTTTTACTGTCTAGGTGGGAATCTTCTAGAATGTCTAACCTATACAGGAGATTTTCTTAGGACAAAATTATAAACACTAATATATGTTATATGCGTTTTTTCTGTTAGTTTTCATAACGTAGCTTCAGGCGTGCCACTTGGCCCTATAAAAAAGACCCAGGGTCAATGATCTATAGGCTGTGTAGAGTCCATTTTTTAATGATTTTGATCCTAAGTCACTTTTACTATTGCCTGATTATACATTAAAAAAAAAAAATTGGTACCTACAAGTAATTAAATAATAAAAAAAATTTCAACTGATAGTAAGGAGCAACATTAAAACTTAAAACGAATAGAAATTAGTATGCATACGAGGGGGGTTCGCCCCCTCGTCAATACCTTGCGCTTGACGCTAAAGTTCGAATTTTGTTCCAAACTTCTAAGAATGACCCCTGAATCATAAAGGCCGTTTAATTAGTATAAATAGCTCTTTTAAAAATACTAAAAAAAAACTTTAGCGTAAAGAGCGAGATACGATCGTTTTTTAGAGTTTCGGTTACTATTGAGCCGGGTCGCTCCTTACTTACACTACGTTACGACGAACTGTTTGATAAATAAAAAAGCAAGTTTTTTCAGTTGAAAGCAAGGAGCAACATTAAAACTTAATACGAAAAGAAATTATGGCGTATATGAGGGGGGGGGGTCACCCACTCCTCAATACCTCGCTCTTTATGCTAGACTTTGATTCTTTATTTCAGTTATTTAAGAATGACTTCCTGAATCACAAATAAGCATCAGCACTGCTGTTTTTCAGAAAAACAGAAACGGAAAAAACCGATGAAAAAAGAACAGAAACAGTTCGGTCTAAAACTGTTTTTTCGTTTATTTTCCTCTTTTTAAGTGTTGCAACCTGTCATTTATACTGGGCAAGTTAGATGCTATAATTCCAAAACTTGCATAAAGAAACCACCTTGAAACGATCCCAAATCCACCAATCCATCTTATTTTTAATCAACTACATGCACGTAGAATACGAACCCGACTGCACAGGCGATTCTAGAGCCTATTGAAGGACCTGGGCTTAGGACGATTTCGTTCTTGTATTTCTTTGAAATATAAAGCACAGCAGCTTTGAATAAAATGGAAAACAAACTGAAGTTCAAACTTATGAACTTGTCACTTAGAAACATTCTTGTTTTGAGTGTTCCATTAGTTGTTCTTACACATTGGATTGCTTGCACTATCCATGCTAAAATACGAATTTCTTTGTTTTTTTGGGGTGGGGACTGTATACCTCGGGTTAGGGGTTTTCTACCATGGCGATTTCAACGATGTACTTTTTATTTCGATCCAATGAAATGTCGAGAGGTTTTGTTTTTTTTATGGCACTTGGTATTTACCAAGCGACCTATAGCGATCGCAATTTCTCTCGGTCTGTCTGTCCCGGTTTTGCTAGTTTTGCCACTTCCAGATAAGCTAGGACGAGGAAATTTGGCAGGCGTATCAGGGACCAGACCAGATAAAATTAGGAATAGTCGGTTTCCCGACTCGATCATTTGGGGGGGGGTGGAGTGGGGGGACGGTTAATTCGGAAAAATTAGAAAAAATGGAGTATTTTTAGCTTACGAACGGGTGATCGGATCTTAATGAAATTTGATATCTAGAAGGATATCATGTCTCAGAGCTCTTATTTTGAATCCCGACCGGATCCGGTGACATTGGGGGGGAGTTGAAGGAGGAAACCTGAAATCTCGGAAAACGCTTCGAGTGGAGGGATCGGGATGAAACTTGGTGTGAAAAATAAGCACAATACCTAGACACGTAATTGATATAATCGGAACGGATCAGCTCTCTTTGGGGGAGGGTTAATTCTAGAAAATTAGAAAAAATGAGGTATTTTTAACTTACGAAGGACTGATCGGATCTTAATGAAATTTGATATTTAGAAGGACCTTGTAACTCAGATCTCTTGTTTTAAATCCCGACCGGATCCAGTGTCACTGCGGGTAGTTGAGGGGGGGGGGGGGAAATATTGGAAAACACTTAGAGTGGTGAGATAAGGATGAAACTTGGTGGGAAAAATAAGCACAAGTCCTAGATACGCGACTGACGTAACCGGAACGGATCCGCTTTCTTTGGGGGTTAATTCGAAAATATTAGAAAAATGAGGCATTTTTAACTTACGAATGAATAATCAGATCTTAATGAAATTTGATATTTAAAAGGATCTTGTGCTTCAGAGCTCTTAGTTCAAACCCCGAACATATCTGGTGACACAGGGGGGGGGGGATTGGAGGGGGAAACCGGAAGTCTTGGAAAACGTGAAAATTGAGGTATCTTTTTCTTACGAATGGGTGATCGGAACTTAATGAAACTTGATACATAGAAAGATCTTATGTTATAGCTGCTTTTTTTTCAATTGGAATTGGATCCGGAGACACAGGGGGTGGAGGGGGGGGGGACAGAAATCGGAAATCTTGGAAAACGCTTAGAGTGGAGAGATCGGGATGAAACTTGATGGGAAGAATAAGCACAAGGTCTAGATACGTAATTGACATAACTGGACCAGATTCGCTCTCTTTGGGGGAGTTGGGGGTGTTTTCAGGGCTTTGGCGAGTTCGATGCCTCTGGATGTGCTAGGACGATGAAAATTGGTAAGCGTGTCAGGGACCTGGACAAATTGCCTTGGTAACAGTTATTTCCCCGATTCGACCATCTGGGAGGCTGGAGGGAGAGGAAAAATTGAAAAAAATGAGGTATTTTTAACTTACGAATGGTTGATCGGATCATAATGAAATTTAATATTTAGAAGGACCTCGTGTCTCGGAGATCTTATTTTAAATCCCGACCGTATCAGGTGATACTGGGGGGACTGCGAGGGGGAACAGGAAATCTTGGGAAACATTTAGAGTGGGATGAAACTTAGTGGGGAGAATAAGCACAAGTCTTAATTACGTGATTGACATCAGCAGACTGAATCTGCTCTCTTTGGGGGATTTGGGGGGGGGCGCTAATCTGTAAAAATTAGAAAAATTTAGTAAACAACAAAGAAGGATGAAACTCCACAAAAAAAACCTCAAACGAGACTACGGCCAGTAGAGAGGAAAGACTAAAACAACGCTGATAAAAAGACGTTTTAAGTTGTCCAAAGACTTAAACTTTGTCATTAACTTTTTGAGGAATAACCTTCCATCTGACATTTTTCTGAGAATTAAGGAAATGGCCGTTAGATCTTTTCACTATGATTTCCATCTGTCAAAGGTTCGTTTGGTCGACAAGTTCAATAGACTTTTGTTTGAAAAGTTCCAGGATTCGGATACTTTTTACCCTCGTTTTTGTCTGGGTCCTGCCACTAAGAATTTGTCATCTAAACCTCTTAGTAGTCAATAAGAGGCAGTTTTGTCGAAGGGTTTTAGATTCTGTTTTCCAACACCAATTTCTTATTCAAAAATAATTTCTAAGGTAGAGTCAGGAATTATGGCTTCTATTGATAAAGTCGAGGCTCCTCGAGAACTTGGGTCCGAGATCGTAAGAAAACTGAACACTTTTAACATGAGAAAAATTGAAAATAATATAAAAAAAAATGACATTAAAATACTTTCTGATTTGAAAAAGGAAAAGTTCCTTAATATCACTAGGGCAGATAAAGACAATACTGTTGTAATTATGGACACTGCTTTTTATGATCGTAAAATGAATACAATCATTTCGGATACCACTATTTACAAAAAAATGGATTTCGATCCTACGGATAAATATGTAAAGTCGATAAGAAAGGAATTGGAGTCACTGAAAAATAATTTACACATTACCCCACAATTTTATAATAAATTTTATCCAAGAGGTTGTTCCGGACCAAAGATCTATGGTCTACCCAAAATTCATAAGACGGGAGTCCCCCTCCATCCCATTGTATCAACTTTCTCATCACCAGTGGCAAAATTAGTGGTTGTCGGTGGCTGTACGTCCACTCTTAGGAACACAAAAATCATATATAAAAATTCCACTGATCTTACTAATAAGTTAAAAATTTTCACACTGGAGGAGAATTCAATTCTCTGTAGTTTTGATGTGGTGTCCATGTATTCAAATTGTAACGTGAAAGAGTGCGAAGATATATTAAGGATTAAATTACAAAAGCACTTTGATTTGATACAAGATGTGACCATGGCTAGTTTGGAGATTGAAGTCATTATGAAGTTGGTTATCCTTGCAAATGAACATTCTCTTTATTTTGGTTTTAGAGGTGAATTTTACAAACAGGTGTTTGGTTTGGCTATGGGGGCATCTCTCTCCCCTTTGTTGGCAAATCTCTTCATGGAATGTATTGAAACCTCCGCTATACACAGTTTTAGGCTCTCTCTTTGTTTCTGGGGCAGATTCATGGATGATGTGATTTGCATTTGGAAACACGGTTTAGAGTCCTTTGACCTTTTCCATAAACATTTGAATAGTTTTGACAAAAATGTAAAACTTGCAGTGGAGTTTGAAGAAAATGACAAACTACCTTTCTTGATATCTTATTGATTAAAAATGATTTCCATTTACTTTTTTCAGTATATAGAAAGCCTACACACAGTGATAGGTATTTGAACTACCATTCCTACCACCCTATTCCAGTGAAACGAGGGGTTGTGATTGCACTGGTGGATAAATCTTTTAGAATTTGTTCCCAGGAGTTTTTAGATTCTGAATTGTTGTATTTGAGGGATTTTTTACTTTGTAATAGCTACCCGATTAAATTTATTGATAAAATAGTAAAAAATAGACGCATTAAACACAACAATAGGGTTATTGGGGTTTCACAGTGCACAGAATTAAACTTACCGAAAAGGTTCATTTCTTTGCCTTATACTTTGGGGGAGATGCTTAAACGAATTTTAGGTAAACATAACATTGATACTTGTTTCCAATCAGTGAGACCATTAGGTAGTTTTCTTAATTCTGGGAAGGATTTAACCCGGGGAGATTTAGTTAGTGGGGTGTATAAAATTCCTTGTTCTTGTGGAAAGTTTTATATTGGTAGAACTCACCAACAATTTACTGAAAGATTTATTGAGCATCGCAAATCAATAGAAAAAACCCTACAATTAAAAAAGCCTCCTGAAACTTTTGTTTCGGCTCTAGCTGAACATACATTCTTTCATCCCGAACATTTTATACAATTTGATGAGGCTACAGCTATTTCTGATGATAGATGTTTTTCTCAGTGGGCGAGGGAGGCTATAGAAATTATAAAACATATATCTGCTAATCTTTCAATAAATAGAGACACAGGGAATTTAAATATTGACCCAATTTATGATAATAAGGGAATTAAAATTTTACACAATCACCAGGGGACAAGATTACCTACTAGACCAAAAAGAGTTGCTTCAATATTAGCTTACAAGAGGATTACTTCGCAACAGAATAGTTAACTAAGTTTCAATTTTCATAATTTTTCCTCAGTTGCTTCGATGTTCTCATTGAAGTAACTCGAATAGCTTCTTTTCCCTACGTGGATCAGTAGCGACAATTGTATTTATTATTGTTGGTGGTGGTTTTATTTGTTATTTATTTTAGTGTCGTTTTTTTATCTTGTGCTGAGGACGCCTAGTTTGGATACAGGCGAAACATCTGCGTTGTTTTAGTCTTTCCTCTCTACTGGCCGTAGTCTCGTTTGAGGTTTTTTTTTGCGGAGTTTTATCGCTCTTTGTTGTTTATTGTCATGTCTGGCCATTTCAGCTTAAGACCTTTCATTAGAAAAATTTAGGTATTTTTAACTTACGAACTTTTGACCGGATCTTAGCTAAGTTTGATATTTAGAAGGAATCCACGTCTCAGAGCTCCAACTTTAAATCCCGGTCACATCTGGTGAAATTGGGGGGAGTTAGAGGGGAAACCAGAAATCTTGGAAAACGCTTAGAGTGGAAAGATCGGGATGAAACTTGGTGGGTAGAATAAGTAAATGCCGTAGATACGCGATTGACGTACCAGAATGGATCCGATCTCTTTGAGGGAATTAGGGGGGTCCATTGCTTTGGCGAGTTCGGTACTTCTGGAGGTGCTGGGACAATAAAAATTGGTAGGCGTGTCAGGGACCTGCACAAATTGACCATTTAGGATGCTGAAGGGAGAGTAAAAATTAGAAAAATGAGGTATTTTAACTTACGAATGGGTGATCGAATCTTAATGAATTTTGATATTCAGAAGGACCTTGTGTCTCAGAGCTCTTTATTTTAAAATCCCGACCGGCATCAAACCTCTGATTTTCTTTTTAAATCAATCTATTGATTCTTGGAATTGAGCTCATGCCATATGAGCTCTTGGCTCTTCCGACCTCGTCACAAGTGTTTTCGAAAATAAGGGAAATATGCTTTTGCACTAAGATTTTAACATTGAAGTTTAATCGAGTTAATAATTAACATCGCTGAATCAGCACCAAATACTTTTTTACGTAGAATACATTTTCTAAAAACACATTCTTTTTCGGTTACTATAGGTCGAGATTTGCTATTTACTAGGTTGCAGCTACTGATACATCCACGGTGTCTAAAATTTATTTATTGCGAACACTGATAAATCCCTAGAGCCACCTTTTCTACTGACTTGTACTATAAAGCCCTTTCCATTTCTTTGCAAAATGCATAACCTTACTCTTCGGGCTGTTTTGGACCAGCTTTAAAGTTAATATTGAGCTACAGGTTCTCAATCTTCGGAGGATGTCTTGTAATTAGACTAGAGCTTTTTCTTAGCTTAAAAAGCATTAGTTACAAGAGCTAGCCAATTGAAACAATGTGTCTAGTGCTGCCTCCACAGTCAAATGTAGTTTCAGCCCACTCATCACATGTACTTTCTTCATCCAACTTGTTTAGGTCATCCTCGTCTGCATCAATCTCTTCTTCTCTACTTGAGTCTTCTTCCAGTTCATCATCATTGTCATCAGCTTCAAATTGCTGCAAACCTTTCAAATTGCTGCCACAGCTCTCCCAACGCAGGGACCTTGGTAGTCAAGAAGTGTAGCTAAACCGATAACTAATACTACTCGAACTTACAGATTAGGTCAGCCACTTTCCTGACGTTAGATAAGGTTTCTTTACTATAATTTCGAAAAACAATTTACGGGAATTTCAAAAAACAGCCCGATACCCCCAAAAATTTAAGAGTGCACCAATAGAATCGCCATGGTCAAAAACCTTCAGGAGACTTACTATACCGTGGCTACAATGAAGACGTTAAAAACAATGGTTCTTGACTATAGTTTCGAAAGATAACAGCCTAATGCCCCTAAAAAAAAAAAAAAAAGAAAAAAAAAATGCACCATTGTAATCGCCATGGTCAAAAACCTTCTGCAGGAGACTTACTATCCCCTGGCTACAACAACGAGGAGAAAAACCAGGGTTCTTTACTATAATTTCGAAAGAAAATTTACGGAAATTTCAAGAAACAGCCTGATACCCCTAAAAAATTGCATAATTGGAATCTCCATGGTCAAAAACCTACTGAGGAGAAAAACAAGGATTCTTTACTATAATTCCGAAACAAAATTTACGGACATTTCTAGAAACAGCCTGATACCCCTAAAAAATTGCACCATTGGAATCGCCACGGTCAAAAACCTGCTACAGAAGAACTACTATCAACTGGCCACAATAATGAGGAGAAAAACAAGGGTTCTTAACTGTAATTTAGAAAGAAAATTTACGGAAATTTCAAGAAACAGCCTGATACCCCCTAATATATTGCACCATTGGAATCGCCATGGTCAAAAACCTCCTGCAGTAGATTTACTATCCCCTGGCTACAATAACGAGGAGAAAAATAAGGGTTTTTTACTATAACTTCGAAAGAAAATTTACGGAAATTTCCCCCCCCCCTAAAAATTGCACCATCGGGATCGCCTATCACCGGGATCACCATCGGGAGCATCCTAGATGAAAGTGTGAACAAAATGAATGAACTTTTAGGGATTTTGCGACTTAAGGAAGATAGAATAGGTTTAAAAGTTGTTGTTAAGAAGTCACTAAAGCTAGGAATAAGTGAAGATGAAAAGGATACGTTGGGTAACGAGAAGATTGATCAGGTGAACAGCTTCAGTTACCTTGGTAGTATTACTAGTAAAGACGGTGGGAGCAGTGAAGATGTTAAAAATAGAATAGCCAAGGCTCAGGGAGTTTTTTCCCAGTTAAAAAAAAGTTAGGAAAAATATGAAGGTGAGTCTGCAAACTATGATTATAATTTTTGTAGCTACAGTGATGACCGTGGAAATATTGCTCTGAAGCATGGGCGCTCTGAAAAGCAGATGAAGATTTACTGATGTTTCCCAGAGAAATTGTCTACGGATTGTTCTGGGTACCCGGCACAATGACCGTATTTCAAACAGTAGGCTGTACGAAAAGTGTGGTTCAATCCTAGTTTCTAGGGCTATAATGAGAGAAAGGTTGAGGTGGCTAGGGTACATTTCGCAGATGAAAGATGACAGATTGCCTAAGATTGTTCTTTTCAGCCGACCGTCAAACACGGTTGGGGTGGGAGGATGTCATAAAGAAAGATTCAAAGGAAACGAGAACTTCCTGGGAGGGTGTAAAGAGGGAAGCTTCGAATACATTTTGGTGAAGGAGGAGCATGCGTAACTGTGTTGGCCTCAGGTGGCTTGGTGCTGCTGTGAATTGTTAGTAGTAGTAGTATTACTTTTACCACAATCTCTCATGATGCTAGTAATAGCGATGCTTTATTTATCTTTACTAAATTTGTCAACTTTTAAAATCCTCAGGCGCGCTTCAGGACAAAATGATTCTGGTTAGTCGACGTTGTAATTAATAGAATTGAGGTATCTATCAAATGGTAATCAAAGGTTACTCATAAAAGACGCAAAAGCTCGCATCTCCTAATTAAAAAAATGATTGACAACATTAGCGCTCAAAGTAGATGAGTTTTATTGTATATTTGTTTTAACGTTGTACGTGACAATCTGAACAATCATTATTTACGACGTCCATATTTTGCAATCTTATACAATTTCAGAATCTTATTTGTTTATGTGACCTCAGCGACATCGGTCATTTATAGCCACTCTACTTATTCACATTCGCCAGTTAGAATATCGATTTTCTTCATTAATTCGCTCAGTTTCTAGTCTTATTACAAATAATCCTTGGTATATACTATCGAGCTGCTAGTTTGCGAACACCAAAACGGTGTTTGCAAACATTTTGGCAATTGACCTCCACGTATGGCTGACTTTGATAAATACTATAGTGCAGAATTAACAAATATAGCTTAGAGTTTGGAAGTTGTAAATTTTCAAAATATCGAGTACATGCAATACTCGGTGAAGTTTAGTGGACTCTAAATAATCCTATCATTGTTCGAAGTTAAAATAATGTTTTAACCAGCTGATAATGTACCTTACAGCAAATACTAATAATCTTTTTTCTATTATGGTTGTTAGTTCGCTATGAGGTTTCGATTCGATTCGATATAAGGAGACAATCACAAACCAGTCTTAGCTTTTACAAATCCATACAAAGAAAGCATTCCTATGAAACTATATATTCACTTGTCATGACAAAATCAAACGTCAAATACCTAAGAAGTCTAAGAAAGCTAAGAAATTCCAATAGTTAAGAATTTCAAATTGTTGAAAAATCTCATATCTAAATAGCTGAAACTTCTTAGAATCACAGAGCAAAAAATTCTAAAACAAATTTCACAGCCAAAGTTAAGGTCCTAATAAAAAAAAGGTACAATGAAAATTGTAGATTTATTCTGAAACTGCTTCAGCAATGCCATCTGCAAGTTTGACAACAGTGTCCTTATCCTCAAGATGCGCTGCCAAAATAGAATTGATGTTTTCAAATCCAACGTAGGCGCCACTTATAGCACCTGTCATTGCTCCAATTGTGTCTGTATTGCCACCTATCCAAATAGCGTTAAATAGGCTCTGACAGAAAATTTTTTCCTATAATACAGAATAACACTTGATTAATCCCTTTCAAAATAATGATATTTCACCCTAACAGAGCCCAAAGCAGACTAAAAACAGGCAACTAGTGAAAAATAAATAAAAACTAAACAAAACGCAGAAAACTATAAAACCTAAAAAACTAAAAATTTAAAACTCTGGGAAATCGAAAACAGAGGAGCCTCAAGTGTGTCTCATAATAAAATGAATAACTGACGGCATCTATCTTTCCCCAGAAAATTCATGTTATTTATCCAAATAAAACGATTTCTGAAAAGTAACATTCATTTCTTAAAAATCTTTTTGTTCTTTTCAAAAAACCAAAATTGGAAAACTACAGGATCCAAACAGGTTTGACCTAAAACCCAAACCCAACTTTGATAAAACCAAATAAACTTTTTTTCGACTCTGCTTGGCAGTACTGCCTGCCAATGGCATAATAGTCTTAATTCCTTTTAAATCCACGTTAAAGTGCCAAAGATTAGTCCCTCTTTTATCAGTTATATCATAATTTTTGGTCCAACGTACAAGATTCTGCCATCTTCCATCCAAAACGTACAAAACTACGGAACTACAAGAAACTGTCTTGAGAATAAGGGAAACAAGAGAACATATTAACAACGGAAACAAAAGAATCCAAAAATTTAGGAGATTGCACATATGTAAGGTAAGTTTTAGTAAATTATAAAGTTAAAACAGATAACAATTAACCAAGGAACAAGACCTCAACAGAGGGAGAAAAGAGGTACTTTACTGAAGCATTAAACCTCAAAAAACCGTTCGATTTGAGGTCAAGACAGTAATCATAGGATGTTGAAGAGTTCAAATGCCTAAGGAATCTCATTATAACTGCCGGGAGTGATGAGCTGCCATACGTATTGCATCCACAACAGGCACATTTGATAAACCGAGAAATGTTTAGAGGGATAATTTAGAAGGATGGTTGAAATACAAGCTCTGGCTTTTCAATAGCAACGCCCTCTCTGTTCTGATATGCGGGTGCAAATCTTTGACACTTATGAGCGCAAAGTAACCCCAGTAAGTTGGAGAGTAACTGCCTCAAGCACATTCTTGGCCTCCGGTGGAGAAAGAGCCACTAATACCTTTTCTAGTGAGAAAACCCCATGACCCTGAAACAAACCCCTAGTCCTACTAAACTACAAGTGGGTGATGGCGTTATTATGGTCAAACGTCAGCAATGACTGGGAAATACAGTAACCGAAACTCCAGAAAAAATTGGCTTTTTATGGAATTCTAAATATATAAAACTCCTCCAGCTTAAGGATACCCATCAAAAACTAATAGGCTAAGAAAATCTACGAATTTTTTTAAGAACCGAGAAATACCCCCAAAGTGTGAAGCGATCTTAATGAAAAATCACATCATTAGATTCAGCTAGATTCAGAGATTTCAAGCTTTTTAGTGTAATTGTAAAAACCCAACGGTCCTACAGTATATAGAGTGCTTATTCGAACGAAAATTACAAGTTCTAGTGTCGTTTTTAAGTGACTAAAAGATTGTAATACGGGCAAGTGACGTTTTCTGTCATTTTGAAGCACCAAACAACAATTATGCCCCCAGAAAGACTAAGTTGCTATCGATTGAAACTTCTGAGATAGCCAATCGATTTAAAAGTATCGAAAAATAAATTGAGCTTTCGATCCGCAGAGTAAGTAAAACCGTACGGCAGCACTTTCTAAAAGGAGGGTCACAAATTCTACTACTACTACTAAAAACTCACTGTACAAACAAGCAACCTGAGACGAAAACAGCTACGAGTGCTTCGCCTCCATCCCAATCTACTCAAAACCTGACTCTTTACACCATTCTAAGAAGTTCCTATCTCCCTTAAATTTTTCCTTATGACTAGCAAATTCAGGTATCTTATTACCTGTCATAACTTCATAAAAAAAGAAAATAAATAAAAAAAAAGTTTGGCTTAGAGTTTGCTTCTCTTGCACTGACCTGGTCGAAACCAAGGATAGGCAAATATAAAAAAAATTAGAACCTTGGCAGAAGGGGGGAGTCTTCCTACGTACCAGTTCGTGAAGTTTAGTATCAATGTACACTATTTCTGCTTTCGATATTTTCATAGTCGGCTAGAATTTGGCTAGAAATTTTCTTTTTAGACTGCATATTCGTATTTTTTTTTCTTTTTTTAAGCAAAAACCAAGGATAGGGAGGGTGGCCAATAGTGGCTAAGCAACGTTAGATTACAAACGAAATTCATTTTCAAATCAGAATGTTTTTCCATTCCAGCCTTAAATGTAGAGAAGGAGTGCAGGTAGAAGCTTGAAAATAGATTAATGGGTTCTAACTTACGATGCAGGAAAACTTGCTAAAATTTTCATGAAGAAAGGGACGTTTTCAACTCTAACAAAAGAAAAAAAAGTTACGTAAATTAAACGGAAGGGGGGGGGAGGGGGCTTAAACATACTCAATCCCTAGTTGCAAATGTAGTTCTTTTCCTAATAATGCCGCTTATCACAACAGAAATTAACTAGTAGAACCTTGGAATATAAAGGAATTCTTGTCAAATGAGAATTTGTTGAGTTGACAAAAAGAGAGGGGATAAAACTGAAAAAGGCTTCTAGATATGGCCTAGTAAAGTAAAATAATACAAAGTAAATAATATAATTATTTACATATATAAATAATATAAATAATAACGTGTCATGGGCAGCTAAAAGATCAAGAAGTCCCCCTGCCCTTATATACCCAACTCAAAATGTAACTTCTGAATTTTGGTTTACGAATTGTGAATGAAAATGAAATAAATGAAATAATCATGAAAATGAAATCTCAATCTTATGGAATGGACGAAGTTTCGTTAAACATTGTTAAAGCAACAAAACAAATTGTCATTCTCATTTTACTTAATTTAGTAAATTTTTCACTTGAAGCGTTGAGTTTCCCAGAAAAACTAAAAGTAGCTTGTGTATTACCCATTCACAAAGGAAAGTCAAAAAATGACCCAACCAATTACCGACCTATATCCATTCTTCCGTTTTTTTTTTTCAAAATGTATGAGAAGGTAGTTCATAAGCGAATGTGTAACTATCTTCAAGAGCAGTACATACTTTGCGAAATGTAGTTCGGTTTTTGGAAAGGACTTTCAACGGATCTTGCCATCCTAAAGTTAATTGACTGGGTAAATGATGCATTTGATAAAAGCTTAATTCCTACAGCATTATTTTTAAATATTAAAAATGCACTCAAAACTATTGATCATGATAAGGTTCTGCATATTCTTATATCAATTGGGGTAGATAATGTAGCTTTAAAATGGTTTGATTCGTATTGAAGCAATAGGGCATAAGTCGTGCATAATTCAAAATAACATCTTAGAGCTATTTTATAATGTGTGGAGTCCCGCAAGGGTCAACATTGGGACCCCTACTTTTTCTTATGTTGATTCAATAAAATACTATTTAACTGAAGCTAACAAAACACTATTTGCAGATGATACAATTTTGCTTGTTGCATCTGGAAGTCTACCTTCTTTGTTAAAAAAAAAATGGATACCACTCTCAATGAATTTGTATCATGGGCGGATTTGAACAATTTAAGACTTAATTACAGTAAGACAAATTATATTGTAGGTTCTAGAATAACACCAAATGAAACAAATCTGAAATTAGGAGTAGGTAATAATATAATAGAAAGAGTCAAAACTCGTAGATTTCTGGGTTTTATAGTTGATGAGAATGTTTCATGGAAAGAACATGCAAAGTTAGTTGGTAATAAGCTTTCAAGGTCCCTTGGGGTCATCCGCCACCTTAAATACTCGTTTTCCTAAGAAAATACTAAAAATGATATATCATTCTATTTTTCATCCTCATTTGTCTTATGGGTGTTCCATATGGGCAAGTAATTATATTTCTTGATATAAAAGAGTTTAAATCATTCAAAATAAAGCAATTCAAATTGTATCTCCGGTTCAAAATACAGATTCAAATATTAACCTTCGATTCAATAGTGCTCAGATATTTGATTTGTCGAAGACTCAACATTCCCAGATCGCCATTTTTTGCTTTAAATTTTTTAATAGCCTCCTTCCGTCAGCATCCCATAATACGTTCAAGATCTGCATTTTTATGACAACCGACATTCTTGTGTCGCCATCAACAAAAAGAGCTTCTTTTTTAATTAGATTTTTTTGCGCCCAATATTTGGAATCTACTAACCTACCATTAGATGTCCGGAATTCGAATAATCTTACTTCGTTCAAGCGAGCAGCGAAAGGTCATTACAAGCACATCGTTTAGTGTTGTCTTCATTTAAATCCCCCTCCCCCCGTTTTTTTGTTTTTTTTTTGTTCAGTTGGTTTATTCCGTTTGTTTTTTGCTGTTTAATTTATATCAGTTATTTCCTTGCCCCAGCCAAGCACTCTTTCGTGCTTTCTTGGCAGGAATGTCATATTTTGTAGTTTTTTGCCTTTAAATAAATAAACATGAAGTGTCAAAAGTATCAATAAAATTATGTGCAAACAATCACATCTTTACTTGGATGGGAGATTTCTCAGTAGGAATATCATAGCTTTTTTTTTTTGAGGGCTCTCTATGGACGAAACCATATTGATATCGATCGGCAGAGCCGCTTAGTATCAGGAAGTCCAAAATTGAGTCCCGTGGTTAACCACCATTACCATCTTACAATCTTACTAATCAGAGGTATCAAACAGTTCGTGGTAACGAACTGTAGTAGGGAGCGACCCGGCTCAATAGTAAACAAAACTCTAAAAATTGGAATTTTGATACCAATTGGTACATCAAAAGAATCACATTTTAATGCTGATTTTAAATATACAAGTTTCATCAAGTTTAGTCTTACCCATCAAAAATTACGAGCCTGAGAGAATTTGCGTTATTTTAGAAAATAGGGGGAAACACCCCCTAAAATTCATAGAATCTTAACGAAAATCACACCATCAGATGCAGCGTATCAGAGAGCCCTACTGTAGAAGTTTCAAGTTTTGTATTTTTTGCCAGAAGGCAGATCACGGATGCGTGTTTATTTGTTTGTTTGTTTTTTTTCCAAGGGCGATCGTATCGACCCAGTTGTCCTAGAATGTTGCGAGAGGGCTCATTCTAACGGAAATGAAAAGTTCTAGTGCCCTTTTTAAGTGACCAAAAAAAATGGAGGGCACCTAGGCCCCATCCCATGCTAATTATTTTCCCAAAGTCAACGGATCAAAATTTTGAGATAGTCATTTTATTCAACGTAGTCGAAAAACCTTATAACTATGTCTTTGGGGACAACTTACTCCCCCACAGTCCCAGTGGGAGGGACTACAAGTTACAAACTTTGACCAGTGCTTACATATAGTAATGGTTATTGGGAAGTGTACAGGCGTTTTCAGGATGATTTTTTGGTTGGGGGAGGGGTTGAGAAGAGGGGGATAGGCTAGGGGAACTTTCCATCGAGGATTTTGTCATGGTGGAAGAAAATTTCCATGAAGGGAGCGCAGGATTTACTAGCATTATTTAAAAAAAATGAAAAAATAAATATAAAAAAGTTTTTTTTCAGCTGGAAGTAAGGAGCAGCATTAAAACTTATAAAGAACAGAAATTATTACCCATATGAAGGGCTTACCTCCTCCTAATACCCCGCTCTTTACGCTAAAGTATTTTTAGTAATTTCAACTATTTATTCTACGGCTTTTGTGATTCAAGGGTCATTCTTAATGAATGGGGACAAAATTTAAGCTTCAGTGTAAAGAGCGAGGTACTGACGAGGGGGCGAACCCCCTCATATATGTAATAAAAACATGAGAATACAAAACTTCTTTACGTAAGCTAATTCATAAGTTACGTATATCTTTTACTAATAAAAAGATTCGTAAAAAATAAAAAGTTCTAGTTGCCTTTTTAATTAACCAAAAAATCGGAGGGTAACTAGGCTTCCTCCTCGCTCTTTTTTCTCAAAATCATTCGATCAAAATTATGAGAAAGCCATTTAGCCAAAAAAAAAAATAAATATGCAAGTTTCGTTTTAATTATTCCTCTGCGGAGAGTCAAAATCAAAACATGCATTGATTAAAAAACGTTCAGAAATTAAATAAAAAAACAAGTTTTTTTTAACTGAAATTAAGGAGCGACATTAAAACTTAAAACGAACAGAAATTACTTTGTATATGAAAGGGGCTGCTTCCTCACCAACACCCCGCTCTTTACGCTAAATTTTTTTACTGTTTTAAAAAGAAGAGTTGAGAGAAAGTCAAACTTTAGCGTAAAGAGCGGGGCGTTGATGAGGAAGCAGCCCCTTTCATATACGAAGTAATTTCTGTTCGTTTTAAGTTTTAAATGTCGCTCCTTACTTTCAGTTAAAAACTTGTTTTTTTTTTTATTTAATTCAGAACAGAGGCTAGTTTGGACCTATATAATTTTATAAGAGGCTAGTTTGGCGATGCTTTTTACATCGATTTCAGTTATTGAATATACTAAATCAAATATAGGAAACAGAAATAAGGCTTATGATTTGGCAAAGGGGGGATATTTCAACAAAAAGCCGATACTGTGTGACTGAGAATCTATAAGTTGAGGTTTAACTATACGGATTTGTTGTGATTGATTTGAAGGGTACGGGGGCCTAACAGGAGGGAGGGAGATCACCCCAAACCCCTGGATCCACCGGAAAACTGATAAGGTGCAAGGGTACGATTAAATGCTTGTGATGAAAAACAAATGCACAACTTATGCAAAATTAATCTGTAAACATTTAAAGATGTTGCTTTACAAATTCAAAATATTTGGTTTTGTTCATACTACTGTGCCATATTAGTATTATTATACCTTTATCACACCCTACCATTAGTAATTTCCAACAGGTAACAGTCTATTGTCTAATATATTTATACATTGCCTTTTTAGCTCACTGAAATAAGCACTAACTAAATCGAATTTTGAAACGACAAAAAAAAGGTGACTTTTTCAAGAAAGCGACAAAAAACGACAGGCTAAAACAAAAGTGATAAAAAGTAATTTAAGTGACTGCGATCGCCCCCGTATAAATAAAAATAAACAATTAAAAAGGCCTTTTTAATTTTAACGAAGTAAAAAGTCTTACTTTTGCATCTCCTGTTTCTTTGACTGCTTTCAAAAAAGAGTAAATGGCCGTATGGACAGATTCTAAGGCTGACAAACCATTGCCAAGTTCATCAGCAACATGTTCAGGGCGTCGGATCAGACTTCTTAAGAAAAACAAGAACTTTGTTCAGTTTATCTTGGTAGCTTTTCCGTGGTCTTGATCAGGCTAAAAAAAGAAGAAATTATGGATAAAATCGTTGGGGTTATAGATACCCCAACATCTGCAATATAAAAATGTAAAATAAGAATAGAAAATAATTCAATTTTAAACTTTATTTTCATAAGTCAGAAAAATGGCTGTTATTTAGCTTATTATTCATTTTGCCTTGTCAGCATCCACTTGTCTATAAACCTTAAATCAAACTAATTTAAACACTAAGTACAAAAAATTAATATTTTTAAATATATTAACATACTAAATATATTAACAATAAAAAAAACAGTGCAACGGTGAGAAACCAAATGAAAACGGAGGAATACTCCGGGATTTGGCAGGTGAAAATCACATAGGAGCAATTTATTTTAACTCGATCTGCAATGCTTTTATTAATTCACATTTTCCCTATTTATCACATTATCATAACAGAGTTTCTAGCCGCCGTGCAATGGGGTAGAAAAGTAGCAATGCTACTTGATAGTTCTCAAATTTATTGGCAGATTTTGTCTGAAAAATACCATTTTTACAAATAAAAATAATTTTTGCTTGAAGACAACCTGTCAAAACACAGGTTGTGCTGCTAAAGAAGTGTCGGCAGCTTTTGGAATTCAGTCAGATTCTGCTACTGGTAGCTTCGGAACTTTTTCATGCCTGCCTAGGGTTATCAAACAGTTCGTGGTAACGAACTGTAGTAAGGAGCGACCCGGCTCAATAGTAACCAAAACTCTAAAAAATGGAATTTTGATACCAATAGCTATATCAAAAGAATCGCATTTTAATGCTGGTTTTAAATATATAAGTTTCATCAAGTTTAGTCTTACCCATCAAAAGTTACGAGCCTGAGAAAATTTGCGTTATTTTAGAAAATAGGGGGAAACACCCCCTAAAAGTCATAGAATCTTAACGAAAATCACACCATCAGATTCAGCGTATCAGAGAACCCTAATGTAGAAGTTTCGAGCTCCTATCTACAAAAATGTGGAATTTTGCATTTTTTGCCAGAAGGCAGATCACGGATGCGTGTTTATTTGTTTTTTTTGTTGTTTTTTTTCCCAGGGGTGATCGTATCGACCCAGTTGTCCTAGAATGTTGCAAGAGAGCTCATTCTAACGGAAATGAAAAGTTCTAGTGCCCTTTTTAAGTGACCAAAAAAATTGGAGGGCACCTAGGCCCCCTCCCACGCTAATTATTTTCCCAGAGTCAACAGATCAAAATTCTGAGATAGCCATTTTATTCAGCGTAGTCGAAAAACCTTATAACTATGTCTTTGGGGACGACTTACTCCCCCACGGTCCCCGTGGGAGGGGCAACAAGTTACAAAATTTGACCTGTGCTTACATATAGTAATGGTTATTGGGAAGTATACAGGCGTTTTCAGGAGGATTTTTTTTGGTTGGGGGGGAGGGGTTGAGAAGAGGGGGATATGCTGGGGGAACTTTCCATCGAGAATTCGTCATGGGAAAAGAAAACTTCCATGAAGGGAGAGCAGGATTTACTAGCATTATTTAAAAAAAAAAAATTAAAAAATAAATGTGAAAAAGCTTTTTCACCTGGAAGTAAGGAACAGCAATAAAACTTAAAACAAACAGAAATTATTACCCATATAAGGGGGTCACCTCCTTATGAAACCTAGCTCTTTACGCTAAAGTATTTTTAGTAATTTCAACTATTTATTCTACGGCTTTTGTGATTCAGGGGTCATTCTTAATGAATTGGGATAAAATTTAAGCTTTAGTTTAAAGAGCGAGGTACTGACGATGGGGCGAATCCCCTCATATATGTAATAAAAACATGAGAATACAAAAGTTCTTGACGTAAGCTAATTTATAAGTTATGTAAATCTTTTACCAATAAAAAGATTCGTAAAAAATTAAAAGTTCTAGTTGTCTTTTTAATTAACCAAAAAATCGGAGGGCAACTAGGCTTCGCCCCCGCTCTTTTTTTCTCAAAATCATTCGATCAAAATTATGAGAAAGCCATTTAGCCCCCCCCCCCCAAAAAAAAAAAAAATATGCAAAATTTCGTTTTGATTATTCCTCTGCGGAGAGCCAAAATCAAAACATGCATTGATTCAAAAACGTTCAGAAATTAAATAAAAAAAACGAGTTTTTTTTTACTGAAAGTAAGGAGCGACATTAAAACTTAAAACGCACAGAAATTACTTCGTATATGAAAGAGGCTGCTTCCTCATTAACGCCCCGCTCTTTACGCTAAAGTTTGACTCTTTCTCTCAATTCTTCTTTTTAAAACAGTAAAAAACTTTAGCGTAAAGAGCGGGGCGTTGATGAGGAAGCAAAGATTTTAAATATACAAGTTTCATCAAATTTAGTCTTTGTCATCAAAAGTTACGAGCCTGAGAACATTTGCCTTATTTTGGAAAATAGGGAGAAACTCCCCCTAAAAGTCATAGAATCTTAACGAAATCTCACCACCAGATTCAGCGTATCAGAGAACCCAATTGTAGAAGTTTCAAGCTCCTATCTACAAAAATGTGGAATTTTGTATTTTTTGGCAGAAGGCAGATCATGGATGCGTGTTTATTTGTTTTTTTTTTGTTTTTTTTCCCAGGGGTGATCGTATCGACCCAGTGGTCCTAGAATCTTGCGAGAGGGCTCATTCTAACGGAAATGAAAAGTTCTAGTGCCCTTTTTCAGTGACCAAAAAAATTGGAGGGCACCTAGGCCCCCTCCCACGCTAATTATTTTCCCAAAGTCACCGGATCAAAATTCTGAGATAGCCATTCTATTCAGCGTAGTCGAAAAACCTTATAACTATGTCTTTGGGGACGACTTACTCCCCCACAGTCCCCGTGGGAGGGGCTACAAGTTACAAACTTTGACCAGTGCTTACATATAGTAATGGTTATTTGTAAGTGTACAGACGTTTTCAGGGGGATTTTTGGTTTGGGGGGGGGGGGGGTTGAAAAGAGGGGGATATGTTAGGGGAACTTTCCTTGGAGGAATTTATCATGGGGGAAGAAAATTTCCATTTCGCAGGATTTTCTAGCATTATTTAAAGAAAAAACAATGAAAAAATAACTATAAAAAGTTTTTTTCTACTGAAAGTGAGGAGCAGCATTAAAATTTAAAACGAGCAGAAAATATTGCGCATATGAGGGGTTTACCTCCTCGTAATACCTCGCTCTTCACGCTAAAGTATTTTTAGTAATTTCAACTATTTATTCTACGGCCTTTGTTATTCAAGGGTCATTCTTAAGGAATTGGGACAGAATTTAAGCTTTAGTGTAAAGAGCGAGGTATCGACGAGGGGTGAACTCCCTCATATACACAATAAAACATACGAATATAGAAGTTTGTTACGTAAGTTAATTCGTAAATTACGTATATTTTTTTACTAATGAAAATGTTCGTAAAAAAATAAAAGTTCTAGTTGCCTTTTTGAGTAATCAAAAAATTGGAGGGCAACTAGGCTTCCTCCCTCTCTCTTTTTTCTTAAAATCTTCCGATTAAAACTAGGAGAAAGCCATTTAGCCAAAAAAAAATTAATATGCAAATTTCGTTTTAATTATTTATGTGTGAAGAGCCAAGATCAAAACATGCATTAATTAAAAAACGTCCAGAAATGACCGCTCTTTACGCTAAAGTTTTTTACCGTTTTAAGAAGTAGAGTTAAGAGAAAGAGTCAAACTTTAGCGTAACGAGCGGGCCGTTGAGGAGGAAAAGCTCCTTTCTTATACGGATTAATTTCTGTTCGTTTTAAGTTTTGATGTCGCTTCTTACTTTCATTTAAAAAAACTTGTTTTTTTTATTTAATCCAGTCAAAGACAGATACGGGACAACAATTAGTGAGAAGGAAAGAGTTAGAGAGCTGGGTAGAATATTTTGAGAATATGCTCCCCAGAATGAGTTCCCCAGGTGCTGATAGTGTGGTAAATGAGTTTTTCAAAGATGGCGGTTGTGAGGTTAGAGATATGCTACTGAAGATAGAGAATATGATTTTTGAAATATTACCTTGCGTTTTTAAGAAAACTCTTATTAAACCCTTCCATAAGAAAGGTGATAACAGTGAGCGTTGTGATTATAGAGGCATTAGCCTGGCTTTTGTAGGAAGTAACTTACTTAACATGATTAATATGATGATACTTTTTAGATTTAGAGGCGACGTAACAAAATTTTAAGAGAAGAACAGTGTGGTTTTAGAAAGGCTAGAGGATGCGTCGACTGAATTTTATTTTTTTATTCATAATTGAGTAGCTCCTGAGTCATGAAGAATCTTTAGTCCGGCGTTTTAAGGATTATGAGTAATCGTTTGATTTAGCTAACGGAAGAGCTTTAGCAAATGTCTATTCTTGTATGGTATTAATTGCAAATTTTTTTTCACACAAAATAAGTTTTTCAAAGGAAAGTAAAGAGCTTCATCAAAACAAAAACGAGCAGAAATAAATTCAAATAATCTTCAAAGCGTAAAACAACCTCAAATCGAGTCAAACTAAAAACGAGCAGGAATTAACATGAAAAAGGCTGACAAACCCCATGCCTTATAAAAGACCAGAAGATAATTCCAATTTACTGAAAAAAAAAACATTTTAATTGTTTTCACTTTTTAACTTCAATAAATCAAAAATTATTAAGACTTTTAAATTGTGTCCTGGTCTTGGGAAGCCTTGAAAAAGGTATTTGGTTAGAAAAAGAAAAATAGAAAAAAAAAAAAAAAAAAAGAAAAAACTGTTTTCCTACTTTGACAATCGGCCTATACAAGCATGTCAATAAGGTCTTGACCCTATTCGCCAATCCAATCACCTACGACAAAGCTATACAAAACTATCATTAATAAATGTTACTTGTCATAAAATAACAAGCAAAAGCACCTAAAAAATAATGAAATATCCCCAAGTGATTACCTCATACCAGGGCTCCTCAGAGGAGTACACACTTGTTTATATGGATTTAGGCACATTAAGTTCCTTACCCAGGTAAAGTAGCAATAAAATAAGTTCTCATATGGTATCCCTGTGATAGGTACGGTTTGTGACATACATGTCTATTAGTAAGAACATCAAAAAATACATATAAAAAGATATTAGACCTAGTCGTGTTAGAATCCAGCAAGTAAATGAAGCCAAAAAAAACAAATCTAGAACGATCCAAATTTCAAGAGCCTGAGATAGGTTGTAAAATAACCTGCTTTATTGGTTTCTGAAACCAACTATAAATTAAAAGCCTATCAAGTGGGCCCGCGAACCCTGTATATAAAACAACTCCCAAAATAAAAGACCAAGGAGTGGAATTACACTAAAATATCCTTCAATGTTTCTTGAATACTTTTCGTATATGTAGGCCTACTTAAAAATTAATTTTATAGAGAACTAAATTTTTAAACTACAAAATGATTTTATTAGCAGTAATCAAAAAAAGGGATACGGCATTAGACTTTACAGTCCGTACCGGCGGTGCTGATCTCCATTTCATGGCCCTTCAGCCAGGAAGTGCAATGGCCAGCCATCCTGTGCTTTCGCACACCCTTCCTGTTTACCTTCCCCAGATCTCTCCAAGTACCCATTTAGAGCTGGGTCGACTCTGGCTAAGCTTACAGAGTCACGCCACTGACCCCCGTCCCAAACTGAAGAATTGGGTACACTGGGATTCGAACCCGCGTCCTCTCAGACAAGGGATCCCGAATCCAGCGCACCAACCCACTCGGCCAGGACGGCTCAAGCAGTAATCATCGTAACACCAATTTATGGTTAAGCATTACTCAAACTTTTTTTGCCTAGTCATCAAAAATATTGGGAGCAAGTGTTCTCCCCCAGACTTGACGCTACTGGCTCTATGATCCAGATATGATCCAACGGTTCAAGTGACGGTATTTGCATTATTATTAGGGTGTGTCCTCTTTTGAACTGGCCGATAATTTAGTCGATGGAATCAAATAAAAGAGCTAGGGTATACAATGGATAAAAAAGGAGACATATGAGGGATTGGAGGAAAAAGGCGTAGAAATGGATCAAACCTATATAGGACCTTTTCTTGCAATACATACTTTTTTACGTACAGATTGTTTTCTCAGGGGTAGAATACCAACACCCATTTTATTCTGAATCAAGTGTTTGTATGTGATTCCGTGTTTGAATTTTTGTGCTAATTCAGCTTCTGTAAAACAATCGCTAATAAAATAAAAAATCACTATTTATTAGGTAACACAAAATAACTTTAAAAAGTGACAAATTTCTAGGGATAGCAACCCTGGTGTCTATGGGATGACTTCTTAAACGAAATTAAACTAATTGTAATGGTAATAAAAACACTAAATAAACGGCAAATCCCCCTCATGAATGAAAACAGAACACAAAATTTGTTCCTAGATGAGTTGTGTGTATTATGCGCAATTTTGTCTTACAATTATCTTATAACATAGCCTCCGTATTTTTGAAGGGGACAAACCGAAAGTGAGATTTCTAAAAACGCCCCTGTAATAATGCAAGATTATACAGCTTACAATTCTAACGTTTACAGCAAAGAAACGAGGAGAAAAATATACTTACCATTCAGTTTTTTCTTCTCTATCTACAATCCTTTCAATTGATTCTCTCAATTTATTGACAAATTCCACCGCTTCTAATTTTGCATCTTCCTTGCAGTTCAAAGCGTGAAATACAGCCGAGGACTAAAAATACGAGGTTCAATTTACTAAGCACTAAACCACTGTTCGAGCAATTTCCATGATAATCAGGGTTGCTGCAACAGCGGCAACCTAGTAAGAGACGATCACGTCCCATACTAAGAAACATAAGAATCTAAAACTCCTAAAAATAGTGTCAGATTGAACTACACAGAACCACCTTGTCCAGAACCCCTACAACTAAAACTTCGTCCCTTGGCTTGTTTTGTTCAGGGACCGTAAGTAGATCAACATTTGTTACTAACTAGTCTAAGCCTGTTGGACGACTGGCTGTAACGTATATATCCTAAATAAACGTTTGTTCAAACAAACAACAATAAAATCATCCCCTCTAAGTCTTTATTAGCATTAATGCAAGGTACTCTTAGAACCAAAAAAAAACCGGTTTGCATCCTTTCCCCTATAGACAAAATTTCCTGAAACTTCTAAGTCAATCACCCAGCTATGACTAAATCCAACCCCCTACAATGAAATGATTGCTTGCCTTAAGACAAATAAAAAGGAATAAAATGCATGGTCTTATGTTCACATCCAGAAACCAAATGACTGACCTGATCTCCAGTAACCAAGAAAACCGTTCTAATGTCCGCTTTAACCTACTTTATAGTTTTGAGATTAGCTATTGATTCCATTGGTTCATTAAGAGTTTTAACAAAAAAAAAAAAATTAAGAAAAATTTAACTCTCCTTTCCTGACCTACTCAAGTATATTTATATAGATCGAAAGTACAGCAGGGCGACTGCTGTCCCCCCCCCCACATCAGACCCCACTCTTTATACTAAATTTTAGCCTATCCTTTACAAAGAGTATATTTGGTGTCTATTATTAGGTTAAGACCTTAGCATAAAAAGTACCCCATAAGAGTTGTTAGTCAGTGATCTTGAAGCAATAAAAATGCTTCAAAAATAATAGCTAGCCTGAAAAGAAATACAGGATTTGGAGGTTGGTTCAAAATGCCAAAAGTGGTTTATCGGTTAAACCGAAGTATGGTTTAATAAAAGGTTTATTGGTATAATCGGCTGTAACTCCCTAAGTATGAAACATATTCATTCAAACGTAGTTAAGCTAAGGTTGCAGCCCCCAGAGGGGATGAGGCAATATTGGAGGTTAAATTTCCTCTCAATATTGATAAGACGGACATCTCAAGAAAAATCAGAACATTGGGCCTAAGAATACATTTTCTTTATTTTGGCTTCATGGGTGCCCTCTCTCACAGAAGGTACACTAATATCACCACTAAAGATCGATGTGCGTCTATGCTGTGTGCAACCGTTAGTGTTGCAACCATGTAAAGATAAAATCACTGTTCACATCTTTCATTTTGGATTGGCTTTATATGCCTTTAGGGACAAATAAGCCACACTGAGTAGTAAGTAGGTCTCGAAAGTAGGGAGATGACGTAAAGGAAATATGATAACAATAGTTTTAAACCGATCATACACCCATAATATTTTACAACAGAGCCTTTTGGACAAAGTGGGGACAAATTAGTGGTATAAATTATAGGAATCTGCACTTTACTGGGACTGAATTCCTTTATTGCAAAATAAGGTAAATTACAGTTAGAACCCTTTTCCAATATTCTAGGCCCACTGGCTCTAATAATCATCATGGGGGGAGAAACAAGAGAAAACTTATCAGTAACCTCCCTTATTAGCAAATTTTATCCTTTAGGAACGAATAAGCCACACTGAGCAGTAGCTAACCCTCGGAAGTAGGGAAATGACGTAAAGGAAATATGATAACAATAGTTTTAAACCGATCGTACACCCAAAATATCTTACAACGGGGCCTTTTGGACAAAGCGGGGACAAACTAGTGGCATAAATTATAGGAAACTGCATTTTACTGGGACTGAATTCCTTTATTATAAAATAAGATAAATTACAGTTAGATCCAGATAACTTCGAAGACCACACTGCCTTTCCATGACGAAAGTAAAACAGTTCAAAATAGGGATGAAACCTTTTTATTGACAGTGAATAGATATAAAGTTATTTAGCTGGATATTTCGAACACATATACAGTGTTCATCATCAGCAGTAAAACTCTTTAATACTGATGATGAACACTGTATATGTGTTCGAAATATCCAGTTAAATAATTTATATCTATTCACTGTCAATAAAAAAGTTTCATCCCTATTTTGAACTGTTTTATTTTCGACAGTTAGATCCCCCTTCCAATATTCTACGCCAGCTGGCTCTAATGATCACCCATGGGGGAATAAAGCAAGAGAAAACTAATCCGTAACGACCCTTATAAGCAAATGTTTATCTATTAATAATTTTTATATTCTACAATATAATGTACAATTTCGTATATTTGACTACAGAGACTTTTCCAGAGTAAGGGTCCTTAGACAAGTTGATACTCATCAAGATCTCATCAAGATACTAACTCTCATCAAGATCATTCCCATTTTGGGGGTGTTTTAAACCTTTTTCTAAAATTATGCAAATATTCTTATGCTAATGATTTATTTATATGCAATTTTAAACTTAACGAATTTAAAGTATTCGGAATAATCATTAAAGGCAGAATTTCTGCCGTGAATAGCTAACTTCTGTTCTTTGAGTTGCAGCATCTATTGACAAAGGTCAGCTGTGACTTCTGTTTAGCACGCTTTAAGAAAGGGATCTATTACAGAAATTTATTATGCAATTCCGAGTTGGATAGCTCCGAGACTATGGATAAATAAAAATGGAACAGAATAAGTCAACTTGGAAGGTTGACCCTCCTCAGAATTCTGAATATCTATGATATCTTCAATTTTCGTCTTTCGTTAAACACTATGCACGGCCTTTACACATAAAGGGACGAAAGGAGGAAAAAAAAAAGAAAAACCAAAAAAGTAACCTGTAAAACAGCTCCCAAGATCGCGATCCAATTGAAGTGTGTCAACCTTGCCTGCTCTTTGGCTACTTCTAGGCAATTTTCCAAGTTGTGACAAAAGTACAGTGCAACCGGAGCCACGCGCATAGCAGCTCCATTTCCAAAGGATCCCTGCTTGTCAAATTGCTCTCTCGCAGGTCTATATGGATCCTCATATCCTTCCATGTTCAATCGAGCAAAAACATTTACAACCCTTTCACCGTAATCTCGTTTTGGATCTTTTTTATACTCTTCAACAAACCTAAAACAGACAAGCAAAATTACTGATCAAAAGAGCTTATAGGTAGATTTACACCTATATCATAGAAAGTTTGCTGTTGGAACTAAGGATAGCTGTAAGACAACCCCCCCCCCCCCCAAAAAAAAAAAACACACGCAACGTTAGAAGAAAGTTACATATGAGAAGTCTAATCACGCACTTTTTCCAGTATCAACAATCACCTACGGTTATAATCGTTACAGCAGCAGTGCAGTAAACAGATGCAATATTTTCAATATAGACAATCAATATTGAAGAGTCAAAACAGGAACTTTTTTTTAGATTCTAAGATCGATCATAGGGGGAGGGGCTGTGGAAACTCCTAGGGGTGGTCTGAAGGGATTCCAAAACAATACAAGTTGAAAAAAATTCACATTTGGATAGTTGGGCATGGGCTATCCTTCGGAGGAAAACAGTGTTGGTTCTGGTCTCTTCAATTTGGTCTTACTTACAATAAGAATTAAATATTATTATATTAATATTACGATGAGTAATTAACTTACTGCCAACCCGTCCTGTAAAAAGTGGGGTAGCAAAGTAGCAATGCTCCTTGGCAATTTTCAAATCTGTTGGCATATTTTATCTGACAATACCATTTTTACATATAAAATACTTTTGCTCAAAGAACATCTGTCAAAACACAAGTTGTGCTGCTAAAGTGTCGGCAGCCTTTGGGATTCTGTCGAATTCTGCTATTGGCAGCTTTGGAACTTTTTTCATACCTGCTGCCAACTATGACCTCTGCTTTATCTTAAAAAATAAAATAAAAAAAACACTACAAAATGATTATAAATCTTAGATTATTAATTTCAATTTTACACCACATAAAATGTCTGCGGCTGGGGCGAGTTCCCTTAACCCTTCTCCTCTAAAACCACCTATGGTTTATATTTCAATATAGACAATCAAATGTAAGTAGGCAGCAAAGTTAACCTCTTAAGGATAGCCTAACACTTCCTTCACCTGACATAACAATATGTACAAAAATATATATCTAACAGCATGCGAGCATCAGAGTCAAAATAGGAACTTTTTTTAGTTTCAAATTTCTATCACACCTGTACATAGGGGCGGGGAGATGGAAACTCCCAGGAGTGATCTGAACGGATACCAAAACAATACAAGCAAAAAAAATTATAGGAGCTATATTTCAAACTCTTCCACATACATTTACTCAAAATGTTTCCACATTGAAAGAAGAGCTGTCATCTCAGCCAGTACCAATATGACATGCTTAGTCCAGAACAACAGAGAACGTGAACTTCAAACATACTAATTACAACCGCTGTTTTCAAAAAAAGAAAAAAAAAGAAAGGAGATTATATCTATTTCGTTAAATTAGTCTCTTTTATTTCATATAATATGAACATTCCTTTTACCATATTTTAAATTTTATTTATAAAGAGTATATACCAGCAGTACACAAAGTGGTTTAGCTGGGGTAATTTGTTCATAAGCAACTACTCTGTTTGTAAAAATAAAAAAAAAATCATCGAAATAAGTCAAACATAAACATTTATTTTGTAATTGGCTAACATAGTCAAAAGACAGAAATTGTAGGAAAAAATGTGATCCATACATGAAGCTAACACATTTATTCTCTAGAAAAGGAAGAGGAAACGAAAGAAAGAAGGAAAAGAGTTACGTCCATGTTATTTCAATATGGACTAAATACCATATGATACAAAAAAGAAAAGAAGAAGAATTTAAAATACATATTAGAAAAGGATTTTGTATTTTTTTTAGTCTATTAGGATTTTGAGGTAAAAAAAACAAACAAAAAAAAAACACATAGTCATAGAGAAGAAACAAATAACCGAATCACGTATAGTTGCCACACTTGTCAGTCAAATTGAAATTATGCACGACTACAGCACCAATTATGTACATCGTTTGTAGTTTTTTAAGTTGAGCATTGTTTAGCTTCCAAGCATAAAAACCTGTGAAAGACCAATCAGAGCCAAGATGTACACCATCATTTTTTGAAACTAGAAAGAATGGAAGTTTTCGACCAGCAGTTTTTCTATTTGTAACAGAAAACTGGTAATATATAAAAGGTCATAATGCTAGTAGAAAATAATTGTGAACAAATGAGCAAGTTCTGATTTAAAGCTTTGACGCTTCTAAGCCCAAGCGTTTTTGCAAGATTTTTTTGGGAAATCCTAAAGAATTCGGTAATAGTGGAAACACTGACCAGAACAAAACTGATGAACCAAAAGTAATGAAAGAGAGAGATAATACCGAACTCTCAGCTGCCATTCTTGGGAGACGTCTGACAGTTTACTAGTGGCCACGAATATACTGTGGTGTCTCAAAATTATTTTTTCGTGAATCAGGAGCGCGGCAGTGGAGTGCACTTGTCACTTTGACGATAACTCACATCAGTCCAGTTTTGTTAAGAAAAAAACAGGGATAATTTATTGCACCCCTTGCCATTGTACACCTCTAGGGCCTATTGGTAAATCCAGGCCTGCAAATGAGTGTATATCCAGAAAACTTACTATGCCTTTTCACAACACCTTCTACTTCTACTATACTTCTGCTTTCACCTACAAACTGACTGCTTTTCAAACTGCTTTCTTACTATTCTTGTTCTTCTACGAAAAAATAATTGAAGAAAAAACGGGTTTAATTTTTATAAAGCAGTGAACAAAATAAAATAAAAACTAAACTTTAGCTAACAAAAAATAAAAATACTAGGAACATTTTGGCCCCACGTCCGGGAGCCTTTCTCAGCGTAAAAAAAAAACAAAAAAGGAGAAAATTACAACAATTTAAGACTTTTTTTAAGACATTATAAAAATGCCACGACAACTAAACCAACATAAAAAATATCAACAATAAAATATATAAGAAACAAAACTCACATTATAAAACAAACACTCCCGCACTGACTGTAACTTTAGAAAAACTGAAGTAATTGTTTATATTGACAATTTCCTCTGCCACTATCGATGTATAAATGGGAATCTATTAAAAATGAAAATTATAAATACTTGCAACAATACGAAAAGAGGTCACCCAACCCCAAATCCAATCAAAATCTTACAGGTTAATGAAAAACAATTATGAATTATAAATTGAATGGATTTTTTCACCGAAATATTCAGAGTATTTTTAATTTTTGTTAGCTAAAGTGTAGTTTTTATTTTATTTTGTTCACTGCTTTATAAAAATTAAACCCGTTTTTTCTTCAATTATTTTTTCGTAAATGGAAAAGCAGTGTGGTCTAAGAAATTATTCTTGTTCTTCACTTTTGTAGTACAGGTGTGACGCTTAAATCAAGAAAAAATCCACGTCACTTATAAATTATGGCTTATTTTTACTGACATATATGACTATGATTATTTTGGTATAAGCCTACATATATTGTCAGGGATCTTCTTCTGCTCTCATACCTCATTTAAGTTGCTATGTTTGGATTAAAAGAGGCATAACACATCTTTGCTTAGGGTCAAAAGGGGACATACATTGATGCTACACCTAAAACAACATGGTATAAGAGTTTCTCAAAAAATGAAAGAATCTTCAGCAAAGAAAAAACCTAGACTAAACATCAATCCATACAACAACAAATCAAAGTAAAATTTCATTGACATTTCTAGCAAACAAACCCTTAAATTTAATTTAAAAAAAGGCAAGAAAGATCTTTGATAGAATTTAAAAAAAAACACTAGAGGAGCGATTCTGCAGCCTATTTAAAGTGCGTTTTCAACAACTATTAGGCTTAAATCCCATAGAGAACCTGCTTGATCAACAAATACATTCCAGACCATTAAATTATTAAGAGCATCATATGAGGACAGATTTTGCTCCTAGTATCTATCTTAAGTCTATTACTACTACTACTACTACTACTAACAACTCACCACATCACCATTCCAATCTATTCAAGTTCTTCCCTTTTAACATCCTCCTAGGAAGTTCTCATTTCCCTTAAACGTTTCTTTGCCCCAATCCTGGACGACCTGCTATCCGTTTAGCCCTAGACAGTTTTTGCAAAACGTACCATAACCATCTCAAACTTTCTTTCATTATAGGCCTAGGAAGTGGGATTCTTGCAGCTGCTGAACTAATCAAGAGTGATATTAAGAAACTCCACTTGCGAAAAGAGACCTTCATAATCCTTGAACACAGGTCCTCTGAAGAAGAGCTGCACAATTATATGCCAGATCACTTAGAACTGTTCCTTCATACACTTTTTGCAGGAAGAACATTTCAATAAAGGTTTTATCGATCAGACATACTAATGTCCAAGCAACATGTCCCCACACTCTATTCTTGCCTTTGCAATTCGGTCTTGCTGTGCAGCTAGAACACCATCTAAAGTCACGTTTTGTCATTGATAGTCTGGATGAACAAAGGTTCTGTTCCTCATACACAGAAGTGCAAAATTTCAAAAAAGTGCACAACATGCAACCAACAAACAGAAACCCAGTTCAGAACAAACAATTATGTCCAGCATATGGCTGACGATGAGAATCGTACAATAACTGCAGCAATAACTCCAGGCTAGGAAAAAAAGAGCTTTCCTTTATTAGAAACAGCAGCAGATAATACCAACTAAATTTCTGCAATTCCATCAAATTACAAATAACACTTATGGGAAATGACACAATTCTTTCAACGATAAAATGTGAGAATATTCAACCAGTTTCAAATTTCGCTGCTTATCGTGAGCTTGACTTGTTTATGGATCGCTTCTTGGTACCTAAAAGCTCCACAGACTATTTGGAGTGAGTTTATGCATGCAATACTTCGAAGAACATCTACAAAAACAGGAACTTAGTTTCTACCCATAACTTATCTTCCTTCAAGTCTCCTGCCTTTATGCTTGTAGCCGACGAAGAGGAGGAATACGGATTCGTGCCAATCTTTATGTTTGACAAGCCTTATGGTGTAAGACTATCTAGCATTCCACCAGTTAACGCCTTGTGACTAACCAGAATATATTTTATTTTGATAACCTTTTTAATTTACACTATGATAAGATAAAGATTAGACTGTCCTGAATGCAGATTTTAAATGTTTTCTAATTCAGCCAAATGTGGAGGATACAATTCTTCTTTTCATACCGGAACTGAAAAGTGTGCTCGAACTCATTCTGCTATATGGAATGAAAGTTGTTTAGTTCCCGACTGTTCCTGTAAGAATAGCCTCTTCTACCATGCAGGCAAACCTTTCAAAGTTACCTATTTTACTTTTTCCTCTCAACTCCAGCTCTACGGATTCAAGAGTCAGGATATTCACTATCTTTAAGGAGATTAGTACCAAATTTCCTATGACGTTCTTTTCCCAGAGGATGAATTGAACTTCCTCTAATCTGCATCACAATCGGAAAATTTCGCCTCGGGAAGCGACATGTCAGGCTGAAGGCAGCGCTTCAATTTTCATATGCCCCCCTCTCAGAAATCCAAGCAACAACTCTCACCCAGACCCACGAGAAGTGCTAAGATTTTTTGAAAGATTTACCTTAATGCCCTATGCCTTTTCGGAGACCTAGGATTGAAAATGCCACCATTTCACAAAAAAAAAACCGACATTATATGTAAAATAGGACAAGTCACATAACTTAAAACCCTTGCTTAAAGGCTGTGGGGATCCATCCTGTCAACTTTGAAGGCATTGATTCAGTTCAACATTCCCCTCAATATTGCTTAAAGTTTTATCTTAATACCCTTAGCGTTTTCGGACCCCACACAGGATCAAGTATTCCCCCTTTCTCAGCTATAAATCCTATATGTAAACAATGGGCAAATTGCATGGTGTACAATGCTTGCTCTGAGGGACGTAGGGGGTCAATTTATCCTTGGAGGCGTTGTTATTTGGACTTCTGACTATTTTGATAAAAAAGCTGTCTCAGAATATTAACTGATACTGAGGGGAGATTAAGAAGGGCAAGAGCCATTGCCCTCCGATCACTTTTTAGCATCCCGCCTCAACATACCCTGAAAATACCAACTTAATACCCTCACATACTATTAATAATTCTTTTCAGAAATCAGTAGGCACTTGGTGGCTATCTAATTTTTTTTCACACTCCACTTTTCCTCAGCAAGGTTTCACCTCAACACCCAAAGCCTTATTGGGGACCCAGGATCAAACTTATCCAGTTTCCTAACAAACAAACCCTATACATAAACAGCATATAATTTGCCTAAGTTAAAGCCCTTGCCCCAGGGGCAGTGGGGGATCAGTTCATCTCCAGCAGTATAGTTGTTCGACCTTTAGACTATTTTGAAAAAAAAAACCTTCTTATTTCGAAATTTTAATCAATGTTTGCCAAGGGGATAGAAAACGTAAAAAGAGCACGGGATGATGGTTGTCTTGTGATCACTTTAGAATCTTAAATGAAGCACAAAAATTCAGTTTCCGCTAGTATGAGCCAAATACAAACTTTTCTATGGCAATCCCTTCCACATGGATTGGCTTTGGCAAAAAAAAATACTATACTGAAGCCTTATGGCCCTTTACGTTAGACAGCATTAGATAGCACTAGAGCGTTGCTTCAGACAGTAGGTTCTAGCTCTCTGGAATTAAACCTTACCTTAGATGTATTTCATGTAAAATAATAAAGCCAGGAATGATAAAAATATAAAATTTACTGATTCAACTGTATGTTCCTGAAGAAACTATAAATAAACATTACCCCCCCCCCCCCACCAATTTTCTCTTCCTTTTTATTTGGACAACTGGTGACAAATAAGTTTTTTTTATTCCTAAACTCTCTCCTGTAAATAATTTGTTTATATTTTCCTACATTATGGTCAGGACTGGTCAAACGAGGGGCTCGGGCGAGCCAGACAAGCTGCCCTGGACAACATGGCTGGAGGAAGAGCCATGGCTGGGCTTCTGAGACTTTCTTGTTTATACTTGAGTCGAAGGGGACATAGGCAATTTTCCCCTGGATGCCAACAACCCCTGGAATGACCCTGAATAGGATGATTGTACACTTAAGAAATAATTGATAACAAACCTCACAGCCATATCCCTGGGATTGTATCCTTTGCATTCCAGCAATGATCGAGCAACATTTTTGGTCATAGCAGTGTCGTCTGTGTATGGCTTGTATGGAACTAAGACAAAAAAAAATAATTGTAAATCTTAAAGACAATAATCAAAACTTACTAGACTATTAGATTTTGCTTGCTTTCTTTTTAATTTTATTAAAACAAAATTTAAGTCAAAATTCTTCTTCTTTTAGAATAGCCTGCTTGATGACTGTATAAATATCAAGTCAGATTCTTCGCTCACTATAGAGGAAAAGTTATGACACATCTAAGTTTATATCCAAATCAGAGTACAGACAGCAGATCGGAGTGGAAACTGGCAATAGTGTAAAAACAAAAAAACAAAAAAAAACAACGCAATATAGCGTTCGGTGTTTTTTTGCATTTTTTCAATCTTCCTCATTATTAATTTTTTTTCGGGTACTGAGATCAGACACTTATTTCTACACCTATTTGCCAATTACATTGATTACGCTAATTTTAGAGGAAAATACTACAAACACCATATAGCGTTTTGCATGTCTCGGCCATTTTTCAGTGTAATAATATGATAAAATTAGACAAGTTGCCAATACTTTTTGGTACCAAGGATAATGAAAATGCAACCTGATGTTATTTCAATTCTTTGGTTGGAAACATCCTCAACCATACATATCTTTTAAATGACAAAATCAAGGAATTCAACTTTCAATTAAAAAACCTCTATATGTAGTTGTGCAGTTTTTGGTAGCAGTGGGTACCAAATAAAAAATTTTACGTGGACAGATAAACAGCAAAAGATAACTTTAAACTGCAGCTTGGAAAAATCTAAGGATTTTACCTTATGAAGATCCAAAGTTGAATTTTGAAGTTGTTTAATTGTAATTTAGTGACCATTTAGTAAACTCAACTTGTTGACTTTAATCAACTTGTTGACAGTCAAATTCTTGAGTTTACAGTCCCTTAATGACCACTCGATATCCAGCCTTCGTTTTATGATGTCAACAGATTCTGCAGTAACTGTATCTTTAGATAGATTATTCCAACTGTTGACGATTTTGGAGGAATCGTCAACGTTGAGCGCGGACTCTAAATAGGGTGAACTCCTTAACACGTTTCAGCTGATGACCTTTGGTTTTTGGATTAGGATTTACAATAGAAAAGAATGTCGCTAGAGTATTACCATTCATTAACTCATAGGTTAGAATGGCATCACCTCCGTTCCTTATGTATACAAGTGTTGGGTGGTTCAGCTTAGCTAGTCTTGCAGGGTAGGCCGCATGTTAGATATCACTTTGGTGACACATCTTTACTCATCTTCTAATTTTTTATGTCTTTTTTAAAATTCAGAGAGGCTCAAGACATTGCAATTTCAAGATTGGGATGAACAAGTCCGTTCTACAGAAGACTGATGACTTTTGGGGAACAAGTGAAAACGCTGAACTTAATCAGTCAAAGAGTTGAACTAGCACCAGCTGCAGATTTCTTAGCAAGGGTACGGAATTTTAGTTCATTCTCAATGGGTTCAATTTTCTCACTGAAAATTCCTTCATCTTCATACCATTAAGCATTGTTGTAATAGTAGTCACAGTAGTAGTATTGGTATTACTAGAAGTAGCATTAATATTAATAGCAGTAGCCCTAGCAGCAACAGTAGTATTAACTTATGGTCAGTTCAACCTCCCTCTCATCAAGTCCTGGAAAGTATAACAGTTCAAAATAGGGATGAAACCTTTTAATCGACAGTGAACAGATATAAAATTTCCAACTAGATATTTCGAACACATATACAGTGTTCACCATCAACAGTAAAACTAAAAGACATCAATAAAAACAAACAAAATTTATACCCAATAAACTAATTACATATAGTTTATTGCTCTTATTTTTTTCAATGCAACAGCGGAAGCAAATCTCCTTGATCTTTTCGGTTCCGGTTCATTAGATTTATCTGACATATCAGGTGGACAGAGGTCATAGCTCTTAGGTGAAGTGATATTTACTTTATTTGACTTCAGTATATTATCATAAATTGATTTCAATCCAAATTCACCTGTATCTCAGTTTATTGAATTATTCTTGAATAAATTTTTTTTAATTTCGATTATTGCCCTGAAAATTTGTTTTAAACCTTGGTCCCTAGAAATCAAAGAGACATTTTCAAACAAAATAAAATGATTTGGATAATTATAAATATGTTCCGATAGAGTCGACGTGAAATCTTCAGGTTTGGAATTCTGCTTTAAAGACAATGAAATAGAATTATGATGTTGTAGCAATCTCATTTTTAAATTCTGATTAGTACTTCCCACATAAGAGCGATCCTTTCCAGAATTAAAAAAAAATAGCCAAAGTATTACTACCTCTTAAAGCTACCTTTAAACCATTATTTTGTAAAATTCTTTAAAGTTTTTCACTCAGCCTTGGAACATATGGTAAAGAACAAAAAACATCTTTTTTTGTGTTGTTTCCAGAATGTCGTCAAAAAATTCTAGAAATTTTTTCCTTCTTTTCGAAAAAGTCTGGTCAATTAACCAACCTGGATAATGGTTATTTATTAAAATATTTTTTAACAACAATAATTCCTCCTCAATGAATTTTGGGGAACAAACTCTGAAAATGCGGTCAGTTAAGGATAAGATTAAACCAATTTTTACTTGGCGAGCATGACCGGAGAAGAACGACAAAAATCTATTATTGTTAGTAGGTTTTCTGCAAATTTTAAAATCCAGACTATTTTCATTTTTTAAAAGAAGAACATCTAGAAAAGGAAGTTTTTTATCCTCTTCTAATTCTATTGTAAATTTTAAATCACCTCCCCAAAAATTAAGATGTTCTAAAAAAAAACCTTTAAATTCCTCCTCCCCATAATTCCATACTGAAATTATGTCATCCTTATATCTCCACCAAAATTTGTGTTAAAAAAAAATATGAATCTAACTCTATGGTTTCAATATTTTCAACAAAACAATTTGCTAATAAAGTTCTTAAAGGGGCCCCCATGGTTAAACCATTGACTTGTTCGAAAAAAACCTCTAAACTGAAAAAAAAACAAGAGAACATGTTGCACGACCTAACTAAATTCATAATTACACCGACTTTCAAAACTGTTTCACCACTAATTGAGTCCAAATTTCTTAATATCTTTCTTTCAAGAAGAATTTCTGCGTCTTTTACATCAATACTCGTATAGATTGATACTATGTCGAAACTTGAGATTACAGAATTTGAAGAAATTTCCACTTCTTTTAGTTTTTTTTTACAAGTTCTGACGAATTCTTAATGTAAGAAATTTGTGTCGACATGAGTGGTTTATACAATGACACTAACCACTTACTCAGAGCACTTGTTGGTGACTTTATACTTGCAACAATTGGTCGTAATGGCATATTTGGCTTATGTATCTTTGGAAGTCCATATAATTTAGGACACAAAGAACTTCTTGGTAAGAATTTGTAGAAAAGCAGAGGTGTAATCTTATCTTCTTCCTTCAAACTCTTTAACTCGTTCTTAAACTTCTTTGTGTACGAGTCGTCCTGGCCGAGTTGCACGACCTAAGCCGTCCTGGCCGAATGGGTTGGTGCGCTGGATTCGGGATCCCTTGTCTGAGAGGACGCGGGTTCGAATCCCAGTGTACCCAATTCTTCGGTTTGGGACGGGGGTCAGTGGCGTGACTCTGTAAGCTTATCCAGAGTCGACCCAGCTCTAAGTGGGTACCTGGAGAAATCTGGGGAAGATAAACAGGAAGGGTGTGCGAAAGCACAGGATGGCTGGCCCCCAACCCCCCATTGCACTTCCTGGCTGAAGGGCCAAGAAACGGATCATCACCGCCGGTACGGACTGCAAAGTCTAATGCCGTATCCTCTACCTTTTTACCTTACCTTTGTGTACGAGTCTGTCGGGACAGAAGAAAGTTTTTTGTACGTTTTCTCATCTTTCAGTAAAGCGTTTAATTTTGAATCGTAGTCCTTCGTGTCCATTACAACTAAAGTGTTACCCTTGTCTGCCTTTGTAATAATAATAGATCTCTTCATCCTTTCTTAAATTATTAAGAATCTTTATGTCTTTGATAGAATTGTTAGGGATTTCTGGTTTTACAGTAAAATTTGACAGGGTTTTAACTGTAGAAGCTCTTACTAGTCTAACATCTTTGATTAAGATGGGGTTTCTATGTAAAGATGTTTCAATTGAAGAGATAATTTCTTCTACTGGGACTTTACTAGTTTTAAAGCAAAATTTTGGACCTTTTTCTAATATGGACTTTTCTTTTAATGTTAAGGTCCTTGATGAAAAATTAATTACTCCTGGTCCAAGAGTTGACGAATGTATTATGGCTTTATTTTCAGATAATTTTGAAAACTTTTTAAGTAATCTTTCTCTGGAAAGGTGAAAGTCATGATTGAAGTGATTGCTTGCTGTTTGTTGAATAAAACAAAAATCACTTGCACTCACCTTTTTTTATTTAACATTTTCCAGGAAAAGTTTATCTTTCACTAATAAAGCTTTTTTTCGCCTTTTATCTTAAATTACATAAAAAAAACTAGTTTTTTTAACTGAAAGTAAGGAGCGACATTAAAACTTAAAACGAACAGAAATTACTCCGTATATGAAATGGATTGTCCCCTCCGCAGTCCCTCGCTCTTTACGCTAAAGCTTTTAATTGTTTTAAAAAGCAGAATTGTGGCAAAGAGTCAAACTTTAGCGTAAGAGCGAGGGATTGCGGAGGGGACAATCCATTTCATATACGGAGTAATTTCTGTTCGTTTTAAGTTTTAATGTCGCTCCTTACTTTCAGTTAAAAAAACTAGTTTTTTTCATGTAATTTCTGAACGTTTTTGAATTAATGCATGTTTGATTTTGACTCTCCACACGTAAATTATTAAAATTAAATTTGCATATTAATTCCTTTTTTGGCTAAATGGCTTTCTCTTAGTTTTGATCAGACGATTTTGAGAAATAAGGGATGGGGAAGGAGGCCTAGTTGCCATGCAATTTTTCGGTTACATAAAAAGGCAACTATTAATTTTAATTTTTAACGAATTTTTTTATTAGCAAAAAATATACGTAACTTTAGAATTAACTTACGTAACAAACTTTTATATTCTTTAATTTTTATTATGTATATGAGGGGGTTTGTACCCTCGTTAATATCTCGTTCTTTACACTAAATCGTAAGTTTTGTCCCAATTCTTTAAGAATGACCCCTGAATCAGAAAGGCAGTAGAATAAATAGTTGAAATTACTAAAAATATTATAGCATAAAGAGCGAGGTATTTATCTCCTCCTAAATACCTCGCTCTTTATGCTAAAGTATTTTTAGAGCCCCTCATATGCGTAATAATCTCTGTTGGTTTTAAGTTTCAATGTTAATCTTTTCTTTCAATTGAAAAAAAAACTTTTCCATGTTTATTTTTTCATTGTTTTTTTTATAGTAATTTTAGAAAATCCTGCGCCCTTTTCATTGAATTTCTGTTCCTCCATGACATATTTCTCCAAGGAAAGATCCTCCCACATAGCCCCATCCCCTCAACCCCACCCCCAAAACCAAAAACAATCCCCTGAAAACGACTGTACACTCCCCAATAACCATTATTATATGTAAACACTGGTCGAAGTTTGTGACTTGCAGCCCCTCCCCCAGGGACTGTGGGGGAGTAAGTCATTCCCAAAGACATAGTTATTAAGGTTTTTGACTATGCGGAACAAAATGGCTATCTCAAAATTTTGATCTGTCGACTTTGGAGAAAATATGAGCGTGGGAGGGGGCCTAGGTGCCCTCCAATTTTTTCCGTCACTTAAAAAGGGCACTAGAACTTTTCATTTCCGTTAGAATGAGCCCTCTTGCGACATTCTAGGACCACTTGGTCGATACGATGACCCCTGGGAAAAAAAAACAAACAAATAAACACGCACCCGTGATTTGTTTTCTGGCAAAAAAATGAAATTCCACATTTTTGTAGATAGGAGCTTGAAAATTTTGCTATAGGGTTCTCTGATACGCCGAATACGACGGTGTGATTTTCGTTAAGATTCTGTGACTTTTAGGGGGTGTTTTTCCCTATTTTCTAAAATAAGGTAAATTTTTTCAGGCTCGTAACTTTTGATGACAAAGACTAAATTTGACGAAACTTATATATTTAAAATCAGCATAAAAATCTGATTCTTTTGATGTATATTTTAGCATCAAAATTCCGTTTTTTAGAGTTTCTTTTACTATTGAGCCGGGTCGCTCCTTACTACAGTTCGTTACCACGAACTGTTTGATGAGATGATTTAAAGTCTTGAAATGTAGTCTTCAATTTAATACTACTAGCCATTACAACAACATAGCTGATATGTTCTTTTGATAACGTGCATGTTCATATACCTCTTGAAATTTTTATCTCAAGGTTCTTTCCGTTCGGTTAGATGATCTTCCCCTTTAAACATTTTCTGAAATTACCAACTTAATACCCAAATCAAATCTTGAGATACGCTCTGTTGACAATGTATTTGCACACAGCGTCTTTTGATTTAGTTCAAATTTGTCCTCAATATTGCAAATTGAGTTGTGTGATGGTAGTAGTGGTAGCAGTGGTGGTAGTTGCAGTAGTAGCGGTAGCATGAAAACATTGCCTTTTTGATTATCTCCCTGATCATTTCCGGAAAGTTCCAAATTAACATACTCCAACACTCCTTAGTTACGCCCTTTTGATAATTCGTATAACATCCCACGCGTTTTGATTCAGTTCTACACTCTACTCAACATTCTCTGAAAGGCTCACCTGAATGCCCTTTGTCTTTTTGGAAACTGAGGTTCAAAATGCATGCCTTTCTCAATAAATAAGGCTATATGTAAATAATTAACGAATTGTCCTGAGTACTGTATAGGGATTAACAGTCCCAAAGACATAATTGCTGGATCTTTCAACAATGCTGATTTTGATCAGATATGTTTTGAGGAATGATAGACTTAGGGAGGGAATAGCTGTCCTCTTTTCGCTTTTGACTCTTAAAAAAGGCCCTAGAAGTTCCAACTTCCAATCAAATAAGGCCCATCCAATTTGAAGCGTATACGACCACCCGTTCCACAAATACCTTATATGCCCCAGGAGATCACTTACCCCTTGCCCTTAGGCTCTGGGAAGTCATGCATATCCTTGAGATATTGTTATATGCTCTTTGGGCTATTATGAAAAAAAATGGCATTTTCACAATTCAGATTGGATGCGTTTGGGGAAAAGAGGATGTCAGGAAGGGGAGGGGGCTAGCTGCTCTCCATCACTTTTGACTCTTAAAAGGGAACTAGAACTAAAGAATTCCCTATTCAATGAGCATTCTATAAAAACTTTTTTATTAACCAGAGGCATAACTAACAACCCTTTCCACCCAGACTCTGGGGGGTTGTGTCAAGCTTAAAGGCCTTGTTATGTGACCTATGGACTATTTTATGAACAAATGGATTTGTCAAAATTTCTATCAGATACATTCCGCTATAATACGACGAGTGATGGGGGGATATCTGCCCTCCAATCACTTTTACTCTTAAAAAGGGCAGTAGAGCTTCTGATTTCCAATCCAATGAGCCCCTTCACAGTTTATTTGACCACCTTCTTTGCAAATACCTTATATGCCTCCGGGGCATAGCTTACAAAACTTGCCTTGAGGGCTGTAGGGGGGGGGGATGTCATCCTCAAGACATAATTTCCAGACCCTTCAGCAAAGTTGAACAAAATGGATATTTCAAAATTTTAATTCAATGTGATTGGGGAATAAATGGGCGTGGGAATGGGGCTGACTGCCCTCCTATTAGTTTCAACTATTACAAAGGGCAGTGCTGTTGCACTACCTATGACAGAAATGATATGGATAGTTTTCCAATCCAGAGATAGTCTGAAAAGATTCAATGATAAGTTGAATAGCAAGGAAAGTGGTTGAATCGAGATCGTTTGACATTCATGAAGGATAAGAGGATGAATGCAGTCTGGACCAGCCACGAGGCAGGGGAAAACAGTACTGGAGTTAGAGGGGAAAAAAAATGAGGAATGTTGGTTTGAAAATTTCAACTTTCAGCTCAGAATCAGGAACAAGTTGACTATTATCCAGGATATCAGGGACTGTAGTCGGCTGCTACATTCTTGAGAAACATGAAACCAGATAGATTAAGGGTTATCCCTTACATCCTAAGCCAGTTTTTCCTCACACTGTCTCTTTAACTCCTTGTTTTGGTTAATTGCATAGTTAGGAAAAGTTTTGAATACTTGATATTCTTGTGTTTTCTTTTTTCTATAGCGATTCTATGCAAGATATTTTCTACTAACTAGCGTATTTGTTTCAGAAGTAAAAAAGGTATACTTTTGGCCTGTTTAGCACAAAAAATTCTGGTGCAAGTTTTGTCAGTATGCAAAATTTCAGTTTTCACGTTAAACGAACTCACATCAGCATCATCAGTAATAAGCCGTTTCCAATTGACATTTGTGAGTCTTTTGGAGACTAGATTGAAATTGATATATTTCCATTGCTTAGAAGAGGGCTGTTTAGTAGGCAAACATGACTCAAAAATAATTACAACATGGTCGCTAATAGGTAATTACATATTACCAATAGGTGTATACATTAGATTCTAAGAATCTAATCCGCCTGGATTGCTGAGAATAATGAGATCAAGAGTGTTAGAAGCTTGACCCTTTCTGAAACGATTTGGTTGAGATATTGTTTAATAGAGAGGATTTTCAGAGAGGGCAGACAAAAAGGAGAATTTTTCTGCAAAAACTGGACCTATAAATCCAATGAATTTCGCAAAGATTGAAGTCCCCAAGAAGGACAAGATCATAAATTGCATAATCAGATATGGCAAGTGACAGCATAGCAGCCAAAGTAGACTCGGAGTCTAAAACACAGGGACAACTGGGGGGGGGGGTCTATATACAACATCCGCAACTGTTATTAATTTTAATCTAAATAGATTCAATTGCCTCACTAGTCAGAGTTAAGATGAATGAAACTAACCTTTAGTTCATCATATAGCCTAAGTAAAGAAAGATGTTGGCGCAATGTGTTATTATTATTATTTTTTAGACCAGGGCACTTCGTATCGAAGGAACGGTCGTAGAAACTTCAAAAAGGGTTCATTCGATTGGCAATTAAAAGGGCTAGTTCCCCTTTTAATAGTTAAAAGTGACTGACAGGCAACTAGCCCTCCTCCCACGCCCATCATTTACCTAAGAACATCAAATTAAAATTTCGAGATAACCATTTTGTTCAACGTAGTTTAAAACTCCTGAAATCATGTCTTTGAGGATGACAACCCCCTCCCCACAATCCTCAGGGCAAGGGCTGTATGTTATGTCCTTGGGGTCTATAAGGTTTTTATAAAAGGTGTGATCGTATAAACTTCGGAAGGGGCTCACTGAACTAGTAATCAGAAGCTCTAATGTCCTTTTTAAGTTCAAAGTGATCATAGAGCAGCTACCCCCCCCCCACACACACACACAAACGTCGCATTTTCCCGAAATCCATCAAACAGAAGTTTTGAGGGAGCCATTTTATCGAAAATGGTCCAAATATCGTGTAACAGAGCTTTTCGGGTTGAGACTAACCCCCAAAGTCTGGGGGCGAGGGTTGTAAGTTATAACCTGGGGGCATTTAATGTTTAAATGGAAGGGATGGATGTATAAACTTTGGAGGAGGCTCATTTCGTTGTAAATTGGAAGTTCTAGTTCCTTTCTAAGAGTAAAATGTGATGGAGGGCAACTCACCTTCCTCCCAGACTACCCTCTTTTCACCTAGCATATCTGATTGAAATTGTGAGATAACGATTTTGTTCAAAATAGTCCAAAGAACATATAACAATGCCCACCTCAGGGCCTTGGGGATGAGGTTGTAAGTCATGCTCTGGGGGAATATTAGTTTTTACGGAATGGATGGTCGTATAAACTTCGCTTATGGCTAATTTGATTTGAAATGGGAAATTATAGTGCCATTTTAAAACGTCAAAAGTGATTTGCGAGCAACCAGACCCCCCCCCCCCTCCCTTACGCCCATCAATCCCCCAAAGATATCAAATCAAAATTTGAAGAGAGAAATTTTGTTCATCGTAGTTGAAGTACTACTACTACTACTACTAATAACAATAATAATAATAACTCACTACAGCACCAAGCCGCCTGAGGCCAACATAGCTACGCACGCTCCTCCTCCAACCTAATCTATTCAAGGTCTCACTCTTTACACCCTCCCAAGAAGTTCCCATTTATTTTAGATCTTTATTTGCAACATCCTCCCCCATAGACGAGGTTTGAAATATATGACTTTAAGGAAGACACCCCCACCCCTACAGCAGGACAAGGGTTGTAAATTATGCCCCAGGGGCCTTTAAGGTTTTCTTTTACGGAAAATGTGGTCGCATAAACTGCAGAGGGGACTCATTGGATTGGTAATCAGAATTTCTAATGCCTTTTTTAAGAGTAAAAGTGACCAGAGGGTCGGTATTGCCCTCTCCCCCACACACGTTGTACTATCCCGAAATTTTAAGTCAATCATTTTATACAAATTAGAAAAAAGATCATATAAAAAGGTTTTGTGGTTGATAAAAAAAACATCAGAGCCTAGGAGCGAGGGTTGTAAGTTAAGCCTCGGATGCATTTAAGGTTTTTACTGAAAAGATGGTTATTTACCTTTACAGGAGGCTCATTTGGTTGAAAAATGGAAGTTCTAGTTCCCTTTTAAGATTCAAAAGTGATGAAGGGTAACTACACCACCCCCAATAACTTTTTTCACCAAACGCATCTAATGGAAATTTTAAGATAGCAATTTTATTCAAAATAGTCCACGGAACATAAAATAGTAACTCTAGGATAGACACAACCCCCCAGAGTCCCAAGATAGGGTTATAAATTAGGCCCAGGAAGCATATGTGGAATTTATGGCATGGGTGGTCTTATAAGTTTCAGGTGGGACTCAACTGGCTTGAAATTAGAAGTTATAATGCCTTTTTTCAGAGTCAAAAGTGACATAAGAGCAACCAGTCCCTACGTCCATCGTTTCGCCAAACACCTCCAACAAAACCGATCAAGATAGCAATTTTGTTCACTGCAGTTAAAGAGTAAGGAAATTATGTCTGTGAGAGTACACCCCCCCCCCAAGCTCTGAGGAAAAGGGTTGAAGTTATACCCATGGAGTATAGTAAATTTTTACAGAAAAGGTAGTCGTACATGCTTTGGAGGGGACCCATTGGATTGGTAATCAGAAGTTCTGGTGTCCTTTTTAAGAGTCAAAAGGAACATAGTATAGTTACCCCCCCCCCCCCACACACACACACAACCACACAGAAACAAACGTCGTGTTTTCCTGAGCTGCATCCAATAGAAATTTGAAAGAGTCCTTTTATTTAAAATAGTCCAAAGATAATATACCAAGGCTTCTGGGGTGGATACAAAGGACCAGGGACTGGGGGCGAGTGTTGTAAATCATGCCACTGAATCATTTATGGTTCTTAAGGAAGGGATAGTTGTAAAAACTTTAGTGGTGGTTCATTTGGTTGAAATTGAAAGTTATTGTTCCCTTGTAAGAGTCAAAACTGATCAGGTCAACTAGCCCTTCTCCCAACTACACCTCTTTTCACCAATCTTATCTGATTGAAATTATGCGATGGCCATTCTACTTAAAAAATAGTAAAAAAAAACATTTAATATTTCTCCAGAGTTCACACAACTTATTTACAAGTTGTTTACTTATAGTATATATTATCAAGCAGTTAGTGGTAACGAACTGTATCAAACAGTTCATGGGAACGAACTGTATCAAACAGTTCATGGGAACGAACTGTATCAAACAGTTCATGGGAACGAACTGTTCCCATGTAGTAAGGAACGACCCAGCTCAATAGTAAACGAAACTCTAAAAAACGGAATTTCGAAGCTAAAAGATATATCAAAAGAATCAGATTTTTATGCTGATTTTAAATATATAAGTTTCATCAAATTTAGTCTTTGTCATCAAAAGTTACGAGCCTGAGAAAATTTGCCTTATTTTGGAATATAGGGGTAACATCCCCTAAAAGCCATAGGATCTTAACGAAAATCACACCATCGCATTCAGCGTATCAGAGAACCCTATAGAAAAAATTTCAAGGTCCAATCTACAAAAATGTGGAATTTCGTATTTTTTGCCAGAAGACAAATCACAGGTGCGTGTTTATTTGTTTGTTTTTTTTCCCAGGGGTCATCGTATCGACCAAGTGGTCCTAGAGTGTTGCAAGAGGGCTCATTCTAACGGAAATGAAAAGTTCTAGTGCCCTTTTTAAGTGACCAAAAAAATTGAAGGGCACCTAGGCCCCCTTCCACGCTCATTTTTTCCCAAAGTCAACGGATCAAAATTTTGAGATAACCATTTTGTTCCGCATAGTCGAAAACCATAACAACTATTTCTTTGGGGACGACTTACCCCCCACAGTCCCTGGGGGAGGGGCTGCAAGTTACAAACTTTGACCCATGTTTACATACAGTAATGGTTACTGGGAAGTGTACCGACGTTATCAGGTGGATTTTTTTGGTCTGGGTGTGGGGTTCAGGGGAGGGGGGTATATGGGAGGATCTTTTCTTGGAGGAATATTTCATGGGAGAAGAGAAATTCAATGAAAAGGGCGCAGGATTTTCTAGCATTACTATTAAAAAAAAAACAATGAAAATATAAACATGAAAAAGTTTTTTCAATTGAAAGTAAGGAGAAGCATTAAAACTTAAAACGAACAGAGATTATTACGCATATGAGGGGTTCTAAAAATACTTTAGCATAAAGAGCGAGGTATTTAGGAGGAGATAAATACTTCGCTCTTTATGCTAAAAAAAAATTTAAGTAATTTCAACTATTTGTTCTATGGCCTTTCTGATTCAAGGGTCATTCTTAGAATTGGGACAAAACAAGATTTAGTGTGAAGAGCGAGGTATTAGCAAGGGGACCAACCCCTCATATATATAGTCAAAAATATAAGAATATAAGTTATGTAAGTTAATTCTTAAGTTATGTATATTTTTTACTAATAAAAACGTTCGTTAAAAATTAAAAGATCTAGTTGCCTTTTTAAGTAACCGAAAAATTGCATGGCAACTAGGCCTCCTTCCCCACCCCTTATTTCTCAAAATCGTGATCAAAACTAAGAGAAAGCCATTTAGCCAAAAAAAGAATTAGTATGCAAATTTCATTTTAATAATTTATGTACAGAGAGCCAAAATCAGACATGCATTAATTCAAAAACTTTCAGAAATTAAATAAAAAAAAACAAGTTTTGTGAAATGAAAGTAAGGAACGACATTAAAACTCAAAACGAACAGAAATTACTCCGTATATGAAAGGGGCTTTTCCTCCTTGACACCCCGTTCCTTGCGCTAAAGTTTGATTCTTTCTCGCAACTCTACTTTTTAAAACAATAAAAAACTTTAGCGTAAAGAGTGGGGTGTTGAGGAGGAAAAGCCGCTTTCATATATGTAGTAATTTCTGTTCGTTTTAAGTTTTAATGTCGCTCCTTACTTTCATTTCAAAAAACTTGTTTTTTTATTTAATTGAGAAAAAGGATGGATGTTTGACTTCTATTAAGATGAGTCTTTCAGAGAATGTTGAGGGGAGTGTTGAACTAACTCAAAACATGTTATGTGTATATGGTTGTCAGAAGGATGTAACTCGGGAATAGCTGAGCATATTAATTTGGAGCTTTCAGGAAACAATGAGAAAGATGATCAATTGACCAAAAAGGCCATATTTGCACAGTACTACAACTACAACTATTCCTGCTTCTACAGCTAGCAGAAGTACTATTACTACTACCACTAAAACTGCTACTTCTGCAGAGAGTACTACTAAGACTGAGAGTATTGAAAAAAATATTTGAGGAAACGTAGAGGGAAAAGTTGAATTAAATCACAATATACTATGTGTATATAGATGCATGATATGAGCATATCAGCAATGTTTTTGGAATGACTTATCATACCAAGAGGAAACTTCAGGGGCATCATGAGTGGGATACACAGTGGGATTCAGTAGACCAAAAGGCAAAATGTACCTGCTTCTACTGTTTTTAACAATGCTGCTACTACTATTTCTACTACTATCACTACTATTATGATATTAGTGCAATTAAGGCTACACCTACAAATATGAAAATTTGAAAGAATATTGAGGGACAACTTGGATTAAATCAAAACACTCTATGTGCATGCCCAATAGGGTTTATCATCAATCAAAAGACAAATTACACATAACAACAATACTCAGTCCATTCCCAGACGCAAAGATCCTCAATTGCTACCTATAAAACATAATATGCAGCGTGGTCACTGCTCCTACTCTCAGAAACAACCATACCTCTCATTTATCCAACATAACTATTTGCCCCAGGCAAAACCGCCTCATCATTATACCAAAAAATCAATACATAAAATATTATACCAAATTATACCAAAAGAAAGATGCATTCTTTGTGACTATTTGTATAGGTTGAACCATTTCACATGTTGCCTAGCCATATGTCATCACTTAGTAACTATGATGGCAACAAAGAGTAGGAAATGAGGATTAAGATACAATCATGTATGTATGAAAAGATTACTACTACTACTACTACTAACAACTCACTGCAGCACCAAGCCGCCTGAGGCCAACACAGCTACGCACGCTCCTCCTCCAACCTAATCTATTTAAAGCCTCCCTCTTTACACCCTCCCAGGAAGTTCCCATTTCCTTTAAATCCTTATTTATGACATCCTCCCAACCCAGACAAGGACGACCTGCTTTCCGTGTAGCCCCAGACGGTTGGCCAAAAAGGACAATCTTCGGTAATCTGTCATCCTTCATCCGTAGAACATGGCCTAGCCATCTCAACCTTTCTTTCATTATAGCCCCAGAAAGCGGGATTGAGCCACACTTTTCGTACAACCTACTGTTTGAAATACGGTCAGTCAGCCGGGTACCCAGAACAATTCGTAGGCAACTTCTCTGGAAAACATCTAGTAAATTTTCATCTGCTTTTTGGAGTGTCCATGCTTCAGAGCCATATTTGACCACTGTCATCACTGTAGCTTCCAATATTCTAATCTTGGTTTGTAGGCTTATCTTTCTATTCTTCCAAACTTTTTTTAACTGTGAAAAAACACCCTGAGCTTTAGCTATTCTACTTTTAACATCTTCACTGCTCCCACCATCTTTACTAATAATACTACCAAGGTAACTGAAGCTCCCAACCTGATCAATCTTTTCGTTACCTAAGGTCACCTGTTCATCTTCACTTATTCCTAACCTTAGTGACTTAGTCTTCTTAACATTAATTTTCAAGCCTATTTTAGCACCCTGAACTCGTAAAACCTCTAAAAATTCATTCATTTTGCTCACACTTTCATCTAATATGCTTAAATCATCAGCATAATCTAAGTCCAGGAGCGTTCTTCCTCCCCATTTGATTCTAGTTTGTTTAGGGGTGTAACATGAAACACTGAACAAAGAGATAGAAATACATAGAAGACATTTATAACCATGGTTTTAAGCATATGCAATAAAACATTAACTAATTGCTATTTCTTTTTAAAAATAGTGTTTTAATAAACACTGTCAAATTTGACAAAATCTAAAAAATATTGCTAACCAAAATTTCACTTTTCATAACAATGTAGTGCATCTTTCAAGTTTAAAAGTTTCAAATGTAACTTGCTTAAATTACAAAATTCATAATTTTACAAGACCAAGTCTATTTTTATATTTCTATTCTCACCATTGCACATTTGATGTCTGCCTCAGTATTTTGATGAAGGTTTATAACAGTTAGTTCTGTCAGTTTAGAGCTCTTTGTTAGTGTTCCTTCTTCTAATCATCCTAAAATATTCAAGATAAAGACCAAAATTGTCATGAAAATATGAGCTCTAATAAAGATGCATGTAGGTATGCACTTTAAACTAAGCATATGAGTTGAAATGCTCCTTAAGAAAACAAATAATTATTATTTTGTTATTTTTGAACTTAATATGTAGCCTATAGATTGGTGACTTAAATTTTCAGGATTTCATGCTATTCCAGAACTTTAATAACAATTTTTTAAGTCATGAAATTTTCTGATATTCAATTCTAGCATTTAAATCTTGATATGTCTGTTGTGCACACAAATTTTAAATTCAGCCCAGAATTAGCAATAAGTAAGAGAAAGGTCTTCAAAAAATTTTGCTTTATAGACAACTAATTGTGAAAATATGATAGGATAGCATGTACCAAAATAAGTATAAAAATCCTAAGCAGTATATACAATTTTATGGACAAATATATGTAGTCACTATACAAAAACATGACAATATTTTGAGTCACTATACAAAAACATGACAATATTTTGTGACTGGCTGGTATTGAAAAGGTGAGAAATTCTGAAGTAATATTGTACTTGTATTCCATTTCCATGGTTAACTCAAGTGGTGTGAATTTCCACTTTTTCAACATTTCATTAGTAAATGTTTAAGAAAAATCAAAACCATTTCACACATTCAAATTGAGAATTCATAGACCCATCTATACTGACTAGATAAAAAAAATTAACACATAATTATTTGTCTTCTTTTATGAACATTTTTTTTTTGAAAATTTATTTTCTTAAATGATTACTCTGACCTTTGAAGGGGTATTTTGACTCATATAGGCTACTTAGTTAACAGTGTATACTTATACAGACCTTTACTAAAGTTCAGATATAACTCAGTTTGGCCTTTATTCTAGTGTTTAGGATGAACAGAGGAAGTGATATGTATACAAGCAGAGCTTTAACTAGATGAAAATAAGCAATGCATTGCTACTATTTCCTAACCAAAGTCCATTACATAAATTAATAATGTCTTTGCACTTCTTATGCATTTACTGTCTACTATACAAATACCCCAAAAAACAACAATGTTGTAAAAATAACCCTGTTTTGAAAAAAGCAGACCCAAATTTGACAAGAGCCCAAAAAATAATGATAATAGATGTGAATTTCTTAGCCTCTGTGCCATAGCCTAACAAGACTTGAAAACAAGTTCTTGACAGTAGAAAGAAGTTTAAAGCTTAAGTTTCTCAACCCTATTGTGATAGCACAAATCTGAAATATAATTTTGACAGCATAAAGAAGTTAGAATTTTAAGTTTCCTTTCCTTTTAAATACAAAATGAAGATTTTCATCTCCTAAATGGTTTTTCTGACAATAAAAACAGATTTCCTTGACAAATCCAAATTAATTAAGTATTTTTGGGTGGTATATATCATTGATAAAATCTAACAAAGACCACAAGTAACCAAAACCTTGTTTAAATTGGCTTGGAAAAATAAACAGTCTTAACAATTAAAAACTACTTATTAATTCAATTCAATTCAATTCATTTCTGACCCCTCAACAAAACAAGAGAGGATTTGTAATCCTAGTGACAGAGTAAGACAAAAAAAACAAAAAACAATCAACAAAAACAGAGACTAACAATCAACAAACTAAACTACTAGAAATTAACTGCACAAATAACTTTAAAACGTTACATCATCCCAACCAGAACAAATGGTTCCAATCCGAAATCTGCCATAATATTGAGGGGAGGGAGTGCACCCCCCACACCAATACACACATCAGGATCCACCCCTGCACCAAAATAACCAATAGTTTTATCAGTCTTTTGTCAAACATTTTATAAGACCCTCTTATATTTAAAGTTAGAAGTAATCTTCTAAAAAATTAGCTAGGATAGGGCTCAACTTGAAAGTCAAACCTTTTAAGTTGGGGTCTTGCAGTCCAATTAAGTAATGTTCCAGAACACTTTTAGAAACAAGTTCTCCTTTTGTTTGAAAAGGATTGCCTAGGCAATCTCCGGCTAGACTACCCACAAGAGCGCCTCGCATTTTGGATAGTAAAGAAGTTTTTCCGGCCATTTAAGAAGAATATTTCAAAATTTTGCCAAATTATGACTTGCAGATGGCAGCTTCTTATTGAAAAAGCTTTCTTTTCATACTTTTTTTTAGTGGTCATTCACACAGCACTTAGTCGTCGTCGTGACTACGACTGTGACTTGGCGAAAACTTCCCGTTCACAGGGGGTTCAAAGTAGTCATAGGCGTAATAATATTTCAATTTTGGATCAACTCACTAGGAAATAAGCATAGGTTTCAACCAATTACATCTAAAATTTTTTGGCAAGAAATATGACTGGAATGGAGGGTTAACAAATGGCACAGATATAGGATGGCATCAAAGTTCTATTTTCTTGAAGAACTTATTGTGAATGTGAAGAGCAAAAGATTTCTAGATGGTAAGACAGAAAAAAATTACATATATACTTCAATAAAGTAAAATGTATGAGAGGTGATTGGGAGGTCATTTGCTCGAAAGTAAAACCCAGGATTTTTAAGCTGTACCAACTTTCAGTAACACTTGGGATGTTTGCTTAGTAAATCCTAGACAAATGGTCTCTGTAAAAGGTGACTGCCATAACTATTTTTCAGAATGGTACAAAAATCATGTCATTTCACTTGTTGATAGATTCATGCCAAATTTCTTGCTACTAATCTTTAATGTAGTTGGTTAAAATCTAGTCTTAGTTGCTGGTGAGTTGATCACAAATTGAAGTATTATTACACCTGGGACTGAGATTCAGAAACCCGTGGGAACGGGAATGATTTGCCAAGTCGTAGTCGTAGTCAAGACTACGACTAAGCCCCGTGTGAATGGCCTCTTACAGTTGTTCACACTAACGTTTGTTGTAATCCTCGCTTCCCACTGATACAATTTTTTTAACGGAAAATTGTAGAGATGTTTGAACAGAAATAATTCATTGCAGTCGTTGAAGTGCAAAAAATATTATGAAATGTTTATAAAGTATGCGTATAAGAATAGGCCAAATCAAGTTCTAGGAGCAGAGAAAAATATTTAAAGACCTAACTTGTATGACTTTAACTGAGCTTAATGAAAAATTCAATTCTTATTTTCAACGCTCGTTTTTATAAAAATGTCTTTCAGGCCTCGTGTCTTATGATCTTGTCAAACAGTTCGTGGTAACGAACTGTAGTAAGGAGCGACCCGGGTCAGTAGTAACCAAAACTCTAAAAAAATTGAATTTTGATATCAATAGCTAAATCAAAAGAATCGCATTTTAATGCTGATTTTAAATATATAAGTATCATCAAGTTTAGTCTTACACATCAAAAGTTACGAGCCTGAGAAAATTTGCGTTATTTAAGAAAATAGGGGGAAACACCCCCTAAAAGTCATAGACAAAAATGACACCATCAGACAAATCTTAACGAAAATGAAACCATCAGGTTCAGCGTATCAGAGAACCCTACTGTAGAAGTTTCAAGCTCCTATCTACAAAAATGTGGAATTTTGAATTTTTTGCCAGAAGACAAATCACGGGTGCGTGTTTATTTTTTTATTTTTATTTTTTCCAGGGGTCATCGTATCGACCAAGCGGTCATAGAATGTCGCAAGAGGGCTCATTCTAATGGAAATGAAAAGTTCTAGTGCCCTTTTTAAGTGATCAAAAAAATTGGAGGGCATCTAGGCCCCCTCCCACACTCATTTTTTCCCAAAGTCAACGAATCAAAATTTTGAGATAGCCACCTTGTTCCGCATAGTCGAAAACCTTAATAACTATGTCTTTGGGGATGACTTACTCCCCCACAATCCTTGGGGGAGGGGCTGCAAGTTACAAACTTTGACCAGCGTTTACATATAGTAATGGTTATTGGGAAGTGTACAGACGTTTACAGGGGGATTTTATTTTTTTTGAGGGGGGGGGGGCTGAGGGGAGGGGGCTATGTTGGAGGATCTTTCCTTGGAGGAATCTGTCATGGAGGAAGAAAAATTCAATGAAAAGGGCGCAGGATTTTCTAGCATTACTGTAAGAAAACAATGAAAAATAAACACGAAAAAGTTTTTTTCAAATGAAAGGAAGGAGTAGCATTGAAACTTAAAACGAACAGAGATTATTACGCATGTGAGGGGCTTTAAAAAATGCTTTAGCATAAAGAGCGAGGTATTTAGGAGGAGATAAATACCTCGCTCTTTATGCTAAAGTATTTTTTAGTAATTTCAACTATTTATTCTACAGCCTTTCTGATTCAGGGGTCATTCTTTAAGAATTGGGACAAAGCTTACGATTTAGTGTAAAGAGCGAGATATTAACGAGGGTACAAACCCCCTCGTATACATAACAAAAATATAAGATTATGAAAGTTTGTTACGTAAGTTAATTCTTAAGTTACGTATATTTTTTACTAATAAAAATATTCGTTAAAAATTAAAGTTCTAGTTGCCTTTTTAAGTAACTGAAAATTGAAGGGCAACTAGACCTCCTTCTCGACCCCTTATTTTTCAAAATCGTCTGATCAAAACTAAAAGAAAGCCATTTAGCCACAAAAAGAATTCATATACAAATTTCATTTTAATAATTTATGTGCGGAGAGCCAAAACCAAAGCATGAATTAATTCAAAAACGTTCAGAAATTAAATAAAAAAACTGTTTTTTTAGCTGAAAGTAAGGAGCGACATTAAAACTTAAAACGAACAGAAATTACTTCGTATATGAAATGGGTTTTCCCCTCCGCAATCCCTCGTTCTTTACGCTAAAGTTTTACTCTTTGCCACAATTCCACTTTTTAAAACAATTAAAAGTTTTAGCGTTTTTTACTTTCAGATAAAAAAATTAGTTTTTTCTATTTAATATTAAAAGGACATGACCCTTATGCCGTTAGTTAGATATTAATGCAAATTTGTGATAATTGTGTTTAGTTTCTCAATTACTTGGAATGTATGGTTCTATAAAGCTTCAACTCAGAATGATGGATGCAATTTTTAACGGCACATTAAAGATATTTGAACGCAGCTGTTTAAATTTTCTGTTGCATAAACTTTCAGCAAAAACGAAGGAAATTTTATGGATCACTAAAAACCGCCGTTTTGTATAAAATCACATCAGTGGGAAAGACAGATAACATATTTTCAATGAACAATATGTCTGTTTTTGTATGATCTGTAAAATGTCATTTATTTTTTCAGCAGGACTTTGGTTCTATGTTTTTCGTTCTTTCACTATGTACCTTAGTTTTGCCTTAGGATGGATGGATGGATGATAAACTATCTATCAGCAAGTGAAACGAAATCATCTTTATACAATTCTAAAAGTGGCTTATTGTAGATTTGACATTCACTTGGACTGTCTGTCTTGTTTGTTTTGTTTTTTTTTTCCATATAGCCTTGGCTTGACGGCAACTTAAGTTTATTTAGACAATGACTTAGTTAAAATGTTAATAACAAATGAAAAAATAAAATATCTTATGTATTCTTCTATATAAGTAATAAAAATGAACTTACTTAGAGTCAGTGAAGAATCTACTTCAATCCTTACATAAATAAATCTCACGTCATTACCTTCAAAAGGAGATTGAATCTGGGACTAGATTCTTTATAGTAAACACTCTGAAAGACATTCCTAAAATAATTTTCCCAGTATGTTTTGCAATACAATATTCTGTTCCAATCAAGGGGACCTTGAGACTGTTTTACACATTTCCAGAGATGTGCAACAATAGACTTTAGTTGGGCACGCTTCATATGCTTTAGAAGAGAAGTCCAATGTTTGTGTTTCAATTTCTTAATTTTCATACTGTTAAACCTTGTTTTAGGGGGTCAAAGACCAACTCAGTAAGATAATACAATTTACTTAATCATGTTTCTCATGGGACCTATTGAGATATTAAATTTAAAAAAAACAAGTTTTTTCAACTGAAAGTAAGAGCGACATTAAAACTTAAAACGAATAGAAATTACTTCGTATATGAAAGGGGTTGCTTCCTCATCAACGCCTCTCTCTTTACGCTAAAGTTTGACTCTTTCTCTCAACTCTTCTTTTTAAAACAGTAACAAACTTTAGCGTAAAGAGTGGGGCGTTGATGAGGAAGCAGCCCCTTTCATATACGAAGTAATTTCTGTTCGTTTTAAGTTTTAATGAAGTTTTAATTTAAGTTTAATTAAAATTTTCTTCCCCCATGACAAACTCCTCGATGGAAACTTCCCCCAGCATATCCCCCTCTTCTCAACCCCTCTCCCCAACCAAAGAATCCTCCTGAAAACGCCTGTACACTTCCCAATAACCATTGCTATCTGTAAGCACTGGTCAAAGTTTGTAACTTGTAGCCCCTCCCACAGGGACTGTGGGGGAGTAAGTCGTTCCCAAAGAAATAGTTATAAGGTTTTTCGACTACGTTGAATAATATGGCTATCTCAGAATTTTGATCCGTTGACTTTGGGAAAATAATTAGCGTGGGAGGGGGCCTTGGTGCCCTCCAAATTTTTTGGTCACTTAAAAAGGGCACTATAACTTTTCATTTCCCTTAGAATGAGTCCCCTTGCAACATTCTAGGACAACTGGGTCGATACGAACACCCCTGGGGGAAAAAACAAACAAAAAAAAAACAAACAAATAAGCACGCATCTGTAATCTGCCTTCTGGCAAAAAATACAAAATTCCACATTTTTGTAGATAGGAGCTTGAAACTTCTACTGTAGGGTTCTCTGATACGCTGAATCTGATGGTGTAATTTTCGTTAAGACTTTTAAATTTCTATGACTTTTAGGGGTTGTTTCCCCCTATTTTCTAAAATAAGGTAAATCTTCTCAGGCTCGTAACTTTTGATAAGTACGACTAAACTTCATGAAACTTATATATTTAAAATCAGCATTAAAATGTGATTCTTTCGATGTAGCTATTGGTATCAAAATTCTATTTTTTAGAGTTTTGGTTAATATTGAGCCGGATCGCTCCTTACTACAGTTCGTTACCACAAACTGTTTGATTGATATTATTGTTCCATGCTTAAGGTCTATGATAATTGAACAATGTAAGGAGCAGCAAAATATTCTACATTTTAGCAAATGAAACCATAAACAAGTGGATGGGTTCGAACCACTACAGTTGTGAGGACAATGTTTGACAACAGTATAAAATACATCAGAAAAGATTTTCTCGTCTTCGCTTCTTTGATAAATAACCCCAATGCGTAGAAAAAATATCTACACAATAAAGAATAAATCTTCTTAGTGAGGGCTCAATCTTAGCAATGCATGGAGCAGAGGCATGACGGCTGGAGACACAGAAATCACAGAAATGTGTAAATCTAGCCTGTGCTGATTCGCCTATGACTGAGTGTTTTTACTGCTCTAGCCACCTTCCAGAGTAAGCCGTGAACGATTTAAATAACATTCTAGATAAGAAATACAATAGGAGCAACTGAAAAAAAAACAAATCCACTTGTATGAAAAGTCAGAGGTGTACAAACGTAGGCGTAATTTTACAAAAGCTATACGAGACAAGGCTGACTAAAAAATACCTTACGAATAGAAAATTTAATTTAATGTTTGCCAGCATTACAAAATCCCCATTATCACGTTGTTATCACTGAAAAAAAAATCAGCAAAAAACAAACAAATAACCTTTTTAGATACTCTGTGCCATTATGCCCAAAACACTTTATGTTTAATGAAGAACAACTATTAGATATTTCGGCAAGCTCGCTAGGGTTGACAAGATACTATAGTGAGTGTATGTCAATTTACTTAAAGAATCAAGCCAAATTTGACAGCTAACTAGCCTTTTTCAAGCTGACTAGTAATTGTGAACTTCTATTAAAAACTGATAGTGGCAATGCACTTTAATCCAAAAGTAGTAGGAATAACACTAAAAATACTTAGAGCAATCATTGAACAAGCTCAATAGGCTAATCAGCCAAACGAAATTATTTATGACTTGATTTACATTCTTGAAAGACATTAAAATTGCTTCGTATCTCTTATTGATTACTTGTGCCATCAAAAGGTCCTTTGGGTGAAGGGAAATGTATTAACAGTAAACTATTTATTATTAATTAATTAATAAAGAAAAGTAATTAAACAACTTATTTTTTGCAAATAATTTTTACGCGATTGGCCATAGTCAAAGAGAATTAGTAAGAAAACAATACGTTTTTTCCCATGATGGTTTTATCATGATCATATGCATCAGAAGATTGAGTGTTCCAGCAAGGTCGCAAATTAAAAAGGGTGCAGCTAACCTTTAATAATAGATGGCACGGTGTAACCTGAAACAGTAATAGTTTAGCAGTTAGAAAAAATTGACAAATGTTTTTAGTTAACAAGTTATAGGCTAGTGAATATTAATAAGTTCTAGGAATATACTGTGAGGAAGCCACGAAAGCCGTTAATTAAATGAGATAATTTATAAATTTTTAGAGATCGCTCTTCAAGCTCCTGATCGAACTAGGCGAGGAATATTAAAAAAAAAATACAGACTGGGTAAAATATAGAATAATGGATTGAAATAAATAATGATTTCATATGATCAATGATCAATGAATACGCATAAGGTAAAATAAAAGAAGTATCTCAGATACCTGTGGCTCCCAGTGGTTGTAAAAGTGACATATGTCATTTTTAGGTGATAAAATTGTTGAACTGAAGCGGCTCATTCGATCGGAAAAGAGATTGGAGGGCATTCAATTATTTCCCACCCCCATCATTTGCCCAGACCCATGCAATAAAAATTTTGAGATAGCCATTTTGTTCAGCGTAGTTGAAAGGCTCAAAAAGTATGTCTTCGAGGATGACAACTCCCCCAGAACCCTCAGGGAATGAATTGCAGGAGATGCCCTTGGGGCATAAAAGGTTTATTTTATAGAATGGGCGGTTATAAGAACTGCAGAGGGGGGTCATTCAGGCACTTTCTATACAAGGAAGTAATATGGTAGTTGCCCGTACTGGACCACCCAGATCATCCCATTCAATTTACATCATTTTCAGTCGATTTGACATGCTTCTAATATCAAATACTGCATATTTCAAACATTTTCCATCCCTAAGTTTAAACAGGTTTAACTAACCTGTCCCTAACCCATCCCTAAGTTTAAACTAAGTTTGTTTTCTCTAAGAAAACAAGTCGATGGAAATAAATTTTGTCTCATTTTTATACGTTTTCACTATGTAAACACGGGTTCTAGGCCCCACCTAGATCATCCCATCGATTTACCCCATTTTCAATTGAGTTCACACCATTTTAAATGAAAATTTCCAACATTTTTACAATTTTCCATCATGAGCTTTAAGATCAAAACAGGTATTGTGTAATAAGAATTTGAAAAACTTTTCAAATAAGAGTTTAATTATATTCCATTTTTTCTATGCTACTGATAAAAAGTAATGATCTAATATGATTTAATATTTTGTGAAAAGTTCAATATTAATATCAAAATAACTGTTATTATCTTTCCCTTTTCCATTTATAGCCTTTTTTTTTCTATAGCCTTTGAAGCCATAATTTTATCTATTTTATTTAATTTCTATGCAAGATCTTCAGAATCAAAATTTTTGGTGCAAATAGATCAACCATTTCACTTTTGAAACAATAATGATAACGATTGTCTTTCCATGTTTAGTTGTAAGACACTTCATAGCTTTAAAATTCCCTTCCATTCCAATGTCTAGGTCTTCTTTCCCAATATTTCGATTATATTTATTTTCGATTTTAAATTCTCTTAAAAGATTCTCCATTTACTAAATAATGATTTTATCACATAGATTTTTTAAACCATAAATTTTTATTACCATCTCATTAGTATATAAAAGCAGACAAGTCTCCGTAGTGCAGCTGGTTAAAGTGCTTGAACCTAAAGGATACGTGTTCAAGCGCAGTAGCTGGCAAATATTTTAATGATTCTATATGTCAAATGAAACACAAAAATATTGTATAAAATAACCTTGGCTTTTTCCAAGAATTTTTCACTGGGAAGAAATCCAAACACACGTCGTAAGCCTTTACGCAATCATGTCTGACTTGTTTAATAGAGATCTAGTTGAGAAGCTGGTTTCACAAGTATTCAATTGAGAAGAATTATCCTCTGTTGCAATCAAACCTTTAGGCTATGACACATAACCTAAAGGTTTGATTTCAACAGGTTAGATGGCATATGAGTCACATGTCGCGTGTATAGCTTTAGGTTTTAAAGTTTTGGAGAATATAGTGCAGAAAGTAAAAAGGTTCTCTATTAATGTTTACGCTTTAACAGAATTTCTGGAATATCAATAGTCATTTAATTTCACTTTTTTCATGTATTTTTCACGAGGAAAAAACTGTAATGTTTTCTGTACTTCAATTTCTCATTTAATTATTTCTTAATTAGTCAATTCATCTGATTTCTACATAGCAAGAAATTCTAGATAGACTAAATAAGCAGTTTTATACTCAGCATTTCTTTCTGCTATTCTTAGATATTTTTTCAAATATTTCAGTCAGAACTGTCCAAGACCTAAAGAAGCAAGGGGAGACATAGCAAAAACAGACAAATCTAAAGCACTAAATATAAATGTAGATACTAAGAAAGCACTGCTGATATCCCATAATGTTTCAATGTCCTACGGTAAAAAAAAATCTCTTTTTCAGTTCTTCTTCCATTTAAATTTGAATTTAAACTTCAAACAAAATTCTGTGGATCCATTCCCTTAGATCTTGTTTTTATATTATCAACACACCAATGAACAAAATTCACATAATTACAACGGGCACAAGTAGAATGATAGGCAATTTGTTTATTTGACTTCTTTGAGTAGTTGACAATTTCATATCCAGGTTGGATTCTAAATGAATCATAAAATTCAACAAATGAGTCCTTGGGATAATTGAAATAACAAGTCCAATGCGTCCAAGGGGATCCCATGCAGTCATAATTGGTTACACCATATTCTTTCTTCTTCATTTTATTTAGCAAGTTATCTTGAGAAAAGAAGGAATATAACTTAATTCATTCAATTTATCAACATTTGTCAGCGTTATCATATGATTTCTTTTTCTTTCTGACGTTACCCGATTTTTGGAAGCGATTATATTTTAACTGTGAAATCTCACCTTCAACAGCTTTTTTGGGTTTTCAAGCTGTTTAAAACTTTAACCAGTTCTACTTGTATTTTCTTGGGTCTACCACGTTATTTGGAAACTTCAATAAGCACTTCCGATCCAGATCCAACAATGTTATGTGTACCGGGTAATTTTAAACCTCGACCTCTCACTAAAACCCCTGTTAAAAATAGTTCAAGAGTAAATTGATTTTTACCACATCCAGTGTTTCCACAAATCAATAGTCGAAAACGCCATTGAGATGCTAGCATGTCCTTATTTTTAAAACAATCCTTATTTTTTCAAAATTCATATACTTTAATAGGTGCTTGTCGATTCATTTATTTGGTAAAAGTTTATGTTAAGCAAAATTAAACTATGACTACGTATCAAAAACGATACGTGTAGTCGCATCAAAAAGGCTACTCGTTTTGATACCTTTAAATTTTTTCTTTGCTTCGGTTTCACCGTCAACTTCTTTTACATAAGAGTATACTCTCGATCTCAAACCTACAAACTCTGATATCATTGTTCTCAATAATCCATCATTCATAATACCTATCACTTTTTTTTACTGCAGGGAAGTTAGAAGGATTATGTTTCTCATAGTCAAAGTATCTGATTTTCCTTGGAGGTCAGCTTTAACATCCTCGTAAAAATCCTCAGTTCGAATATCATGAATAAAACTGTTCTTATCAATGTAGCATAAATCAATGTTCTCATTATATTTTGGTTTCATGTAGTCTTAATAAAATTTATACATCAATAACTTAGATAACTCTAACACAGCCAATCCGATATAAATAGGTTTATCTACATTTATATTTGACTTGGCCATTCTGGCTACGAAGAAATTCTTGCCAAAGACTATTTCCAATCTAAAGTTACATTTATAAAAAAAAAGATTTCTTTGCTTATCACTATTGATTATTTCAATACTAGCTCTTTTTCTAACATTTTCAATGGTTTTACCAAAACAAGCATTGTTCATTAATTCAAAAAAAAAAAAAATCTCGAAATCATTCGTTCCCTTTTGTCGTACTTTAGCATTATGATTGATATATTCTTTTAAATAGGGTGTCTCAGTAAATGCTAGTATTCTATGTTCTTTTTTCAATACTAAGCCATGTTTTAAATAGAATTTTGAATTTTTATAATGCAAAACATATTTTATCTTACTATTTAAAGTTAAACTTAATTCATATTGAAAATCTTCAGCAGCTAGTGGTAAACCTTTGTGTAAAGCTTGTAACTCACTTGGATATTCTAAATCAAGTTCATAAATTGCCCCTAAATTATCTTTATTCATTTTGAATTCAGTATTTAATCAATAAGAAACAATTATTGTATATAATACAGTATGGTAGCGGGATTGGTAGTTTCTTTAAAAATATCGCCAATTCTCAATTATTCAAGACGTTCATAAAAAATATAAAAGCTGAAGCTCGTTCCATGTATAGTCATATGATTAAACCAGGACTAGAATTACTCAAAAATAGAGCAAGCAAAGATGGAAAAGATTGGATATATTATAATCAAAGAGGGTTAAATGATGTTAGGACTCTAAAAAATATAGTTTCACATAAAAAGAGATATTTCAATAAACATATTGATGAACAGAAAAAAGGCTTATTGGATGCAATGATTTTAGGGAAGGGACTTAAACCACATCCCCGGTGATGCTCTCGTTAACACCTTCATTGAAAATCGAAGATCCACCTTCACTGTTTGAAAATCTTTTAAAGTTTATTGAATATTTTTTGTATATAAATGGCAGTGAATTGAGTAATTGCTCCTTATTGGGAAATATTTGAAAAACCTATTATTGATGATTCTACAACTAAATATGAATATACGGAAACTGCGAAAACAATTTGAATATATCTCAAGAATTAAATTATAATTTCATTTTAAAATACGTGGAATCTTGATTGATACAAGTGATAGTTACCTTTATGTACAAGTGACGGTGTACAAGTACGGTTGGGTTGAACAAATGTGCGAAATAATGATGAAGCTAGTTTAATAAATAACGAAATTTGTTCAGAAATGCTGAATATATTATCAATGGAACTTGTATTGAAACTATTGATTATGTGGGTATAAAGACTACCGTTAAAAATATATTAGAATTTTCAGATGACTATAGTCGAAGCGCAGTCACTGATATGTGTTGGTAAAAAGATAAAACACAATCTGTTGATTCCTTTAAAGTAGAAAACGAGTTTGAAAGCACTTTTACACCTGTTGCAGCAGGTGGTAACAACACAAAGAAATAACACAAAGAAATTACAACACAAAGAAATAACGCTTTTAATAGTGGTTTATTTAAAAGATAAAATAAAGAAAAAGAAGTCACGTGGATAGTATGTATTTACCATTACCACGATTATTTGGATTGTTTCAAGATATTAATCGTGTTTTTAGAAGACTTACACATCAAATTATATTAAAAAGAAATGATTTTTCCATTATGATCATAAAATCTGGACCTCAAAATTTTAAAGTAGATGTAGTGCATTTAACATGGATGTTACCAATGTTACATCCCAATTTACCCATAGCGACTCAATTAAAAGCTGGATTAACGAAGAAGGCGGAACAATTAAAAGCTGGACTAGGAAAGGGCAGCTCATTTGAATTAAAATGGGAAGCGTGTAATACATATAAAAGTGACAACAAAACGGATAAAAATCTAACATGGAGGGTGGTCAGTGAACGCTATAATACAACTCAAATTGTTGTTGTATTGCATAAATCTGAAAAATATAAAAGTTATACCCAAAACAATATGGTATTTGACCATATGAATACTGATAGAATTGAAGTGAGAGTAAATGGATATAAAATTCACAAGACGATTTTAAGTGTGATTTCAGTGATGCTAATGAAGATTGTTCTAACGCTTATCAACGATTTTTACAGTTAGGATAAAAACACAAAAATGCTAATAGTGGAACAATCCTAAGTTAAAATGATTTTAAAACAGTATATCCTTTATTTTGCAATCCCTTCTATATGGAATGATTTTTGTTTCTTTTAATTTTAGATATTGCTCTTTAACTTTATTTGAAAAAAAAATAATGAAACTTTTACTGTTTTTTTTACTATACCCAATATTACCCTAGATGTTAGGAGGTTTATCTTTCCCTATAACTTGACTCTTTAAATCATAGTTTGATTTTTAGAGAACTATGATATGAGAATAAAGCCCATATAGTGTTTTTTTTTTTTAAATAAAGCAAAATAAAGTAATTTAAACTATTGTCTCCGTAATAAAACATTGCCACGCTTTTTTGGCCCTGTTCGGGTCAAAGTTCTTTAATGCGATACCTTCTTGTCGTATAATCTGTTTTATTACTTAAAAGAGGCAGTAGATCCTTAAATGGTTATTTGAATGAATATTCTTTTAATAGCATGCTAGATAGACTATTGATGGTCACTTTTTTGACCTTTCGTTTCAGAAAAAACAAGAATTTTTATTTTGTAGATAGTGGCTTTAGGGGTCTCATAAAAGTGAAATTACATCATAATGGCACCCCCTTTTTCGGAAATTCATATTTCTTTTTCTGAATCTATAATAATTTTCGCAACATTGTAATTACGAGTAACTTTCAAAATAATACATTTTACCCATTTAAAATCAGCATTACTAAAAGATTTGCAAGTGCATATATTGTGATCAAATTTAATTTTTAAATTTTTGGAATCGATTGACAGGATTTGTTCTTTACTTACAGTTTGTTGCTTCAAATCGTTTGATCCAAAAGGTCTCTCAAATATGAGTGAGGCGATTATTCCCTTCATCAAACTCCATTTTTACATTCAAGTTTAATGCTTTCTTGACGATATTTCAGGTTCGATCATCATCCTTTACAAAGCACACTTGCCAAATATTGATTAGGAAGGGGAAATCTTAAATATATAAGATCAATCATAAGGTCATAAATTTCAGGGTTTTCAAGGTTAACTTTTTGAACAATATGTTTTTAGGTATTCCTCCCAAGGACATCGGTGGGGTAAAGGGTGCAAAGGAGCAATGCTCCCTGAGAAACAAGAAGAAGCTAAAAATGTTTAGTTTTAGTGCGTGTTTGTGTCTTTGAACACACGTACAGGAACGCACATCATGCTCCATCTGCTGTAGTGTTTCAGTGGAAATCGTCTATAATTTCAAATTGAAGGCTTATCTCGCTGTTCAACTAGACATTTTAACTGAAAAAAATACCCCACACCCTGCACCATTTACCATTCATCTACACCATCTCCTGTGGTGTTCCAGTAGAAAACATGGCTAATCTCATTTAAAGACTTACCTCGTTATCCTACTGAAATTTCCAAATGCAAAATAAAAATACCCTACCTTCTACACTATTCTACTTTTTACAGCTTAATTTCATACACCATCATTGCTAATAATGCTATATAGGAACGTGAAAATATTCACTAAGTCAAATCTCATATTGTCAAATATTATTTCCTCTTAATACTATCTCCTCATAATTTCCTAATCCTCCTATTCCACTTCCATTCGTGTTCCTACTTTGTTCGATTTCTCCTTTTTCTTAAATCTTCTAAAAACTTAATTAAAACCTGTATAGAAATTACTTGGCCATAACATGCGCCCATTTGACAAGTACGACTGAATAAAAACATGGTATAAAATGAACAAAACTGTTGGTTTTTGTTGATTGGAAAAATTTTGGAGACCGTTTTTCAGAGGGGCAAAAGAATGAAATCTTAATACTAACATAGTTATATAATATTTTATATATATAATATTTCATATATAATATTATAAATATTTTACAAATATATTTTACAAAATATATAAATATTTTATATATAATATTATATGTAATATTTTATATAATATTTTGTAAAGTTATATAATATATAATATAACATAGTCATATAATACTAACATAGTTATACTAGCAACGCATTACAGCACCAAGTCACTTGAGGCCAACAAAGCTGCGCGCGCACCTACAGCCCTCTATTCGAAGCTTCGCTCTGCACTCTCCCAAGAAATTCCTATTTCCTCTGAATTTCTTTTGCGATTCTCCCCAACCCATTCAAGGACAACACCCCATTTTGTTTGGCCCTAATTGGATGGCGAAAAGGGATAATGTTTGGTAATCTGTCACCCTTCTTTCGCTAAATGTTTCGTAGTGATTTCAACCTTTCTTACATTACAGCCCTAGAAAGCCGGATAGAACCACGTCTTTCACACGCCTTACTGTTTCAAATACGGTCGGCCAGATGGGTATCCAAAACTATTCGTAGAAAACCCCTCTCGAAAAAATCTAACAAATCCTCCTCCGATTTCCAAAGCGATGACGTTTCAAAACCTAACTTGACCACAATTATCACTTCCAATAATCTAACTTTCGCCCATCAAAAGACAAATACTGACGAAAAAGATCTAACTGGAATCGTACAGATTATACCATAAGAACTATTGCAAATACGGCTGTAGTAAGTCAAAACATAATGTATTTGTGATAAGTCTTCATACAAAATATAATTGTTCTTTCAATTTGAATGACCATTTCAAGAAGAGCTTTAATAGCAAGATCGTAAATCATATCACCTCCAGGCGTCATTGAAATGTCTTTACTTCTCTTCCTCATCGGAATGCCTATAAATAGAAGAAGGTAAAATTGGACTAACAAAAGGTAAAAGACTTGCTATACCTAGATTCAAATAACAAGCAAACCCTGTAATTTAGGTGTACAACAAAAGCCAAAATTATAATGTTTTCACAAAAAGACACTATCTTCTTTGATTCATACCTGTGTAGTACGTTTGGACTAGCAAGTGACCTATAAATCCCAGCAAAGCTGGAATTTCTTTAAGTGCCAAGGGCAGTGAGAGTGAACCCTGTTTTTTTTAATTGATCACACAAAAACCAACAAAACAGCCCCAAATTTAAAAGACAGAAACAATGGGTGAAAAATCAGCAGAAGGTGTCTCTCAAGGTTCAAACCTGTTGTCATTTCAGATTCTTGTTGTGAGGAATAAAAAAATTGATTACCTGTAGATTTTTATGAAAAAAATGTCAAGTTTCAAACGGTTCGTGGTAACGAACAGTTCGTGATCACAAATAATAAAACTATTAAGATATCATATTAAAAAAATAAAATAAAATCAAACATTTCGTGGAAACGAACTGTAGTAAGGAGCGACCCGGTTCAATGGTAACCGAAACTCTAAAAAGCGGAATTTTTATAACAATAGTTATATCAAAAGAATCGCATTTTCATGCTGATTTTAAATATATAAGTTTCATTAAGTTCAGACTTGCCCATCAAAAGTTACGAGTCTCAGAAAATTTGCCTTATTTTAGAAAATAGGGGGAAACACCCCTTAAAAGTCACGGAATCTTAATGAAAATCACACCATAAAATTCAGCGTATCAGAAAACCCTAAAGTAGAAGTTTCAAGCCCCTATCTACAAAAATGTGGAATTTTACATTTTTTGCCACAAGACAGATCACGGATACGTGTTTAGTTGTTTGTTTTTTTGTTGCTTTTTTTTTCCCAGGGGTGGTCGTATCGACCCAGTGGTCCTAAAATGTCGTGTGAGGGCTCATTCTAACGCAAATTAAAAGTCCAAAAAATTGGAGGGCACCTAGGCCCCCTCCCACGCTCATTTTTTCCCAAAGTCACCGGATCAAAATTCTGAGATAGCCATTTTATTCAGCATAGTCGAAAAACCTTATAACTTTGTCTTTGGGGACGACTTACTCCCCCACAGTCCCCGTGGGAGGGGCTGCAAGTTACAAACTTTGACCAGTGTTTACACATAGTAATGTTTATTGGGAAGTGTACAGACGCTTTCAGGGGGATTTTTCTGGTTGGGGGGATGGGTTGAGGGGAGGGGGTTATGCGGGGGGAACTTTCCATGGAGGAATTTGTTATGGGGGAAGAAAATTTCTATGAAGGGGGCGTATTACTTTCATATACTCCGTATATGAAAGGGGCTGTTACCTCCTTAACGGCCCGCTCTTTACGCTAAAGTTTTTTACTGTTTTAAAAAGTAGAGCAGAAAGAAAGAGTCGAACTTTTAGCGTAAAGAACGAGGCGCTGAAGAGGTAACAGCCCCTTTCATATATGGAGTAACTTCTGTTCGTTTTAAGTTTTAATGTCGCTCCTTACTTTCAGTTAAAAAAACTTGCTTTTTTTTTATTTAATAACTAATAGCCTTTGCTTATTTATTTTCATGGTTTAACACGGTAAAAGTGATACAGTAATACGTAATATGCCATAATACGTAATGCATTGTAATAAGCCGTAAATCCTTCATAATTCTGAAATATCATATATGCCCTACATATTACATAGGCTAAATACATATTTAGTCATATTTCACTAATAACTTTTTCTTGTTTGAGAATAAAACGAGATTATAACTGACCTTTTAAGAGAAATACAACGGTATTATATTAGAACAGGTATTCTATTTGTATGCTCCAATAAGAGTTAGCTATCACCTGTATGTCTGTATCATATATGCCCTAATAATTGTATCAAAATTTAAAAAAGGAGGTTATTTTTCCTCTCCAGCTTTCAAGTACATTTCAATGGTATTGTTCAATCACGTATAAAATGCAATTGAAGATTTTTTTACATTTTTCCTGAATATAGGAACAGAAGTTAGTGAGAAAAAAAAAAACAAAAACTCTTCAGTACATAAGTGTTCTTCTAAAAAGAAAATATCTTTGGGACGACTTTCGACCTTCAAATAATGTGCTAAATTTAATAGGTACTTGATTTTCTCTTAAAAGCTATCAAAATTTGTAATTCATTTTAATTCATCAATATTTTGGCCAAGTAATTGTGTTTTTTTTCTTTAGTTTATTTTTCTCACATCCCTCTTTAGAAATATATGTGATATTCTATCTCTTCCTGTGTAATTTTTTCATAAAAAGCAAAATTTCAAGTTTGTTTAGATGAACACATCTCAAAATCTTCGTCTTAGTATTATTCAATAAATTAAAAAATTCTGGTTTCTGATGTTCATGAATAGGTTGTGTGTGTGTTTTTTTTTTTTTTTTTTTTTTTTTTTTTTTTTTTTTTTTTGTTTTTTTAATAGCAAAATTTCGAATTTAAAAGGTTATCCATATTTGTGTACTTTATTAAATTAAGGAGGATTCTTCCCCTCCCCCTGTGTAAAGATAGGCAGCTTTTCTCAAGGACAGAACTTCAATTTTAGATCACACATATGTGAGATTATGCATTTAAAAAAGTTTTTTTCACAAAACTTTTCTTAGGTATCCTTCAAAAAATATGGAGGATTCCACCACTCCTGTGTAAGAGTACATAGGGGTTTTAAAGGTAAAACTTCAATTTTAATTATTACAAATTTTGCAAGTAACTCCTTTTGAGTTTTTATTTGAAATCATAATGATCTATCTTTGCCACTAAAGAGTACGTTGTTTACTAAAGAGTAAATTTTTATAGTTGTAAATGAATAAGTTATCATTAAAAAAAAAATAGCAAAAAAGGACAATATTATGAATATGGGGGGTAGGGAAAAATTAGACATTCAGTACTGCTCCCAAGAATGAGCTTTATTTTTTAGAGAACATACGAAGAAGTTCAGAAGGCACAATCCGAGGGAATAAGTGAACATATTGTTGCAAAGATTTTATGCATTAGGGTGTGGTCTTTTTTTTCTTCTGAAAATCTTTAGGCATCTTTCAATAAATAATGAAATGTTCTTCCTAACCCAGTCTGAGTGTAGATATACAATTTTAGACAAGCTTAAATTTCGGGGTCAACATATTTGAGTTAATGCATTTTAACGCATTTGCCTCAAAATCATCCACAAATGTGTTCTTCCAATGAATTTGATGGATTACTCGTGCACTTTCTAGAACATATATAGCTGAGCTGTCTTAACTCAATGAGCAGAGGCACAATGCTTTGTTGCAGTGAAGTTTTCTTTATATTGAAAGCGGATTTACTGGAAAAAAAAATTGTAACTGTAACAGGGGGAAAGTAACTATCGGTTGCTCCATATAAGTGCAGTATAGCGACAGTTTATTCGACTTTTTGCGTCCATGCTGTACTCTTTGTGCCTGGTCTTTCCCCATTGCTTCGAGAAAGCGACAAAAATAAAATCCGTATTTGCTAGTTGTGGTATTGGAAGTTTCTTCTTTATTTGCCACATTTTTACCACATTAATAGAAAAGTAATTACTCTGTTTGATGCAACTGATTTCATGTGTACTGTGTGCCATCACCAAAGGATTTTATTTCTTAAGCGTTCTTAACACTGAGCCCGCATCAACGTCTCACCTAGTTGTTCTATGCTATTTAATATTGGTATATTTTTTTTTTTGTGTGTGTGTTGTGAATTTATTTTTTTCATAGCGAGTTTAGTTATTCATAATTAATAATTATTAGCATTTTTTTGAGTAGTTGATTTTTCTGTAGTGAATTAGTTTCTTGTCAAGAATGTATGCGTTCTAACTTTTTATTTTTTACTTTGACTTTTTACTTTTTTTTTACTAGCAAAGTCTCCAGGTCTTTTAAGTTACTCTACTCTTTCATTTTGCACTAAAATTGAGGCCAGCTCTGTCTTGGCATAAACTTTATTATGATCTAGTGACTTTTTATTTTATCAGCTAGCATTCACAGAATCCAATGTTCCCAGACAAAGGCCCTTCATACACCTGTTTGGCTTCGTGGCATCCGTGATAATTAAACCTTCAATCGATCCTTTTTCATATGATCGAAATATTCTGGGATTCTCTTTCTGGCTCCTAACTGAAAAGATTTACAGATGAATCCATAAGGGGAAAAAGTGTTTCGCGTATTAAGCCACTACAGAGGAGTTTTTTCTATATTTTCTCTAAAATGTTGCCAATGTTATGTTAATTGGTAAATACTAGAAATCTAAAACACCAGTAAATCTATTAAAGTCTCTCAAACACGTAGATCAACTTCACTTAACTTTATGTGTCATTGCAGATCGTGCAATAGTTATTACTTTATCTATTTTATTTAACTTAATCTGGCACAGCACATCATACAAGACTAATTGCTTTAGCTATTTCATTTAAGTCATCGCGACAACTATTCTATATAACTTTACCTCGCATAGAAGATAAATCAGGACTCACTGCTTTAGTTATTTAATTTATCTTCTGCTTTAAGTGTTTCATCTTAACTTTATCTAGCATAGCAGATCATAAAAGACTCATTGCTTTAACTATTTCATTTAAGTTTACTTGGCATAGCAGATCATATCAGACTTTTTGCTTTAGCTATTTTATTAAATTTTATCTGTCATAACAAAATCATATAGCACTCATTGATTTAACTATTTCATTTAAATCATTGCTACAACTATTCTATGTAACTGAAAATGGCATAGGATATAAATCAGGACTCAATGCTTTAGCTATTCAATTTATCTTTTGCTTTAAGTGTTTCATCGTAACTTTATCTGGCATAGCAGATCATAAAAGACTCATTGCTTTAACTATTTCATTTAAATTTATTTGGCATAGCAGATCATGTCAGACTTTTTGCTTTAACTATTTATTTAATTTTATCTGTCATAACAAAATCATATAACACTCATTGATTTAACTATTTCATTTAAATCATTGCTACAACTATTCTATGTAACTTTAGCTGGCATAGCAGATAAATCAGGAATCGCTCAGAGGCGCCGTTTGGGCCAAATCTTGGGGTGGGCATGAACTCCATTTTGGCCCCCCCAACTTTCAGGTAAGAAAAAATGCGAGTTTTGGCAGCACATAAATCGAATATTTTAAGTAAAAACTCATTTACAGCAGCCGTGTGTTGCATGGAAATGTACTGTATCCCAATGTGGAACTCAGCCACACTGACCTCTAAGATTAATTATAACATCAAAGATCATAATCAACGAGGTTAGGTGATTAAACTGTAAGTGGAAAATTCAACCAGACTGAAGGCTGGCCATCTTCAGCGAGAAACTTTCTTATTTAAGTAAACAATACGTCGGTGAAAGTAATAGGCGTGCAGCAATTTCGAATCAATTGGACAGAATGGATTATGTTGGACATAATAGATTATTATGGCCGGCAAAGGGCCCTTTGTGGTGGAAGCTTGGCCCCCCCTGCAAAATCTGGGGTGGGCATTTGCCCCCCCTGACCCCTCCCCCCCAAATGGCGCATCTGGACTCACTGCTTTAGCTATTCAATTTATCTTTTGCTTTAAGTGTTTCATCTTAACTTTATCTGGCATAGCAGATCATAAAAGACTCATTGCTTTAACTATTTCATTTAAATTTATTTGGCATAGCAGATTATATCAGACTTTTTGCTTTAACTATTTTATTTAATTTTATCTGTCTTAACAAAATCATATAACACTCATTGATTTAACTATTTCATTTGAATTTATTTGGCATAGCAGACCATATCAGACTTTATGCTTTAACTATTCTATTTAATTTTATGTGTCATACCAAATCATATAACACTCATTGATTAAACTATTTCATTTAAATCATTGCTACAACTATTCTATGTAACTTTACCTGACATAGCAGATAAATCAGGACTCACTGCTTTAGCTATTCAATTTATCTTTTGGTTTAAGTGTTTCATCTTAACTTTATCTGGCATAGCAGATCATATCAGACTTTTTTCTTTAACTATTTTATTTAATTTTATGTGCCATACCAAATCATAAAACACTCATTGATTTAAATATTTCATTTAAATCACTGCTACAACTATTCTATGTAACTTTACATGGCATAGCAGATCAATCAGGAATCACTGCTTTAGCTATTCAATTTATCTTTTGCTTTAAGTGTTTGATCTTAACTTTATCTGGCATAGCAGATCATAAAAGACTCATTGCTTTAACTATTTCATTTAAATTTGCATAGCAGATCATATCAGATTTTTTGCTTTAACTATTTTATTTAATTTTATGTGTGATAACAAATCATAAAACACGCATTGATTTAACTATTTCATTTAAATCATTGCTACAACTATTCTATGTAACTTTACCTGACATAGCAGATAAATCAGGACTCACTGCTTTAGCTATTCAATTGTGTTGCGAGAGCAACTTTGGTTTTATCCCGGTTTTTTTTTCTATGCCACCGATCTCAGCTTATCACTGGAAACTGGAAAGGTTCTAACCTGTGCAGTTTTCACGGAAAGTATGGACCTCAGGCCGGATTGATGAATATGACATTACATTTTAGAAAGCTCCACAGAACTCTTGCCTGGGGCCAAAAAGGATGGTTTTTGCTTGTCCACGAGCCAGAGCCTATGGTGTGCGAGGTGAAGTGGAGTTATGTAGCCTATGTCAGAGAGGAGTATCTGAAGTTATGCAGCCAAGCTTTCGTTTCATCAAACCATGTTTTTGATTTCGAGTGGAAAGCTCCGTTCTAGCAGGCAAGCAGGCAGGCACCGCTTTCAAATTGAAGATGGACTAAAATCTATAAGTGTTAAATATATACGGCAGTTACTTGGCCCCACAGCCAATATATCTTCTTTGAGTGATAAATAGAAAAATTTACAGGAGCAAAAAAGCGGCATTTTCCCACGGGTCCTAAAGTGCTGCCGTGATTTTCGCTGGGTTTATCATTTGTTTTTTCTGACTTGGGATTGAGGTACAGAAATGTTATCAGATGTACCTCTTAAACTTTAAAAGTTCTGTCATTACTAAAGAAATTAGAGCTTATCCTTTGCTCCTTTCTAAGTGGTGACGTTAGAAAGTTGGCCTACGGCAAAAAAAAATCAACTTTTGAACAAAGACAGATAGAATTTTTTTTCGACGGCAATCGATAGCTCTTGATGAGCTGATTAAAGTATATGTCATCCATTTTTTGATACAAAAATTTCATCATGAGATATACTAGTTTTAACGTTTCAAGGGGTTGACAACTTCAGTAGTAGGGTACACATTGAAACCAAAAATGAGCCGATACCAATTGTGAGACATGTAGGGGACTTGTAAGGAAAGGCCAGCTGCTAGCTCATAATCATCTTCGGCCGTGAGGGGTTCCAGTGTATATGATGATAAGACCGAGTTGGTTCCAGTGGTAAGACATGTAAGGGACTTGTAAGAAATAATCGTCTGTTAGGCTACAATCATCTTTAGTGAAGAGGGGTTTGTAACTTTTGCTAGTTGGTGTAGCCTACGCATACTCACTGTAACCTAGAATTAAGTGTTTACGCAACGGGTACAAACAATAACGTAAAACAACGAGACAGTTTTGTAATAATTAATAGAGTGTCATCTATGGTATTTTGATCCTGAAAAGTCACGGATAGCTTTACAATACCAACTAGATTATATAAGATATTGTTCCAAGTCTTGATCCGTCAAGATGTCTACGATCGAAAAGGATAAAGTTCAAATTACAGCAAGTCAATTTAGTCCCTTTTTTCGATATTCTTTTGTTATTGTTGTTTTTTCAACGCTGAGGAACAGCCTTTGATCATGTGATTACTGATCGCGTTCTTCTTTGAACATAACATTTTAAAAGCTTCAATAGGCTGACAACTTCAGCGTTTAACCGATGGCAAAGAAACAAAACCAAAGTATTGCTCTCGCATTCATTCGGCGAAGCCGGACAAAGGTTGCCGCAACACTTCACGTTGCTCAGGCAACGTAGGTCTAGTTTATCTTTTGCTTTAAGAGTTTCATCTTAACTTTATCTGACACAGCAGATCATAAAAGACTCATTGCTTTAACTACTTCATTTAAATTTATTTGGCATAGCAGATCATATCAGACTTTTCGCTTTAACTATTTTATTTAACTTTATCTGTCATAACAAATCATTCAACATTCATTGATTTAACTATTTCATTTAGATCATTACTACAACTATTCTATGTAACTTTACCTGGTATAGCAGAAAAATCAGGACTCACAGCTTTAGCTATTCAATTTATCTTTTGCTTTAAGCGTTTCATCTTAACTTTATCTGGCATAGCAGATCATAGAAAGACTCACTACTTTAACTATTTCATTTAAATTTATTTGGCATAGCAGATCATATCAAACTCAGATCATATCAGACTTCTTGCTTTAACTATTTTCTTTAATTTTATCTGTTAAAACAAATCACTTGAAGAAGTCTTACATCCAATACCTCCTCCCTTGCCATATCAACATGAAGATAGAGACTACCTTGGGAGTTTTCCAAGACTAAAAGGGACTAATAAGGATAAAATGTCTCAATCACTTTCCAATCCCTTGTTTTTAACTGACCTGGAACCGTTAGAATGCACTTGTGGTTATTGTATTTTTTTTTCAACACTAAATTTGATTGTACAACGTAAATAATGACGAAGACCACACTGCCTTTCCATAATATAACAACAAAAGCGAGAATAATAAGGAATCAAACAAACTGTCCGTGAGGCAATCGAAATCAAACGAAACTTAAATAATAACACATCCCTAAATAGAGACTTGGGTGAATACACACTCAACCCTATGTACACAAAATTAATTATAGAAAATAATCTAATTCAAAATAAAACAAAAATAGGAACGAACAAAAACAAGCCCAATATCAAAAGAACTATCAGATTAGCTGCAGAGAAGGCAAATATCGCAATAAGAAATCATTCCAATTTTTAACAAATACAGTTAGTGAAATGAATGAACCTTTTTATCTTGCAAAATCTTAGCTTTTATCAGACAGTCTTGGCTGAACTTTTCGTTAAGAAGTAATGATGCCAAGGCTATTTTAAAAAAATGGATTTTTAACTGAGAATTTTTATTGTAAGTGTTTTATTGTTTTTTATTTTTTCTTTGCTGAAGACGGCCCTTAGATATAGGGCCGAAATATTCCACTAGGTTTTGTTGATTCACTGTCTTGGAAAAAAAATCCTCATTATTCTCGCTTTTGTTGTTATATTGTACAACGTGATTTCTTCTTATGCCTGATTATTTAATTTGTGCATAAGAAAAGACATGTAAAATAAGAAAAAAAAAGGAGAAAGTAAAAAACACGTAATATTCTAAAAATAGTTTATAAGGTTCTAATTTCTTCATCTTCGTTAGATCCTCGCAAGGTCTATTTCTGCTGCAGTCAGCGTATCTGCAATAACCCCAGTGCACCCGTAATTCCTCAAATAGGAAGAATGTTTAATACAGAAAAAACACACGAGTGTACGAACTTTTGTTCAGACATCCATCCGAAAATACCACCGATCTGAAAGCGTAAAAATATTTGCTGGGGGTATTTATATCCACCATATCAAAATTTATACTTTAATTTGATATTTAGGATAATATCAGGATAATATTTTATTAATATAGGATATTAGGATACTATATTAAATTAATATATAGGATATTATAATATAGAATATTAATATAGGATAATATCAGAGCCACTGTTTCTATCCATTTTGATAAATTTCCTCATACCCAAATACGCCCCTGCCCTTGATAAATCCCTAGGCCTACTTATAAGCAAGTTGTTGTTCAAACACCAAATAAAATTGTAATATTTATTTACAATTAGTATTTCCTTCCGATTATTTTGGACGGAAATTTTAAAGGATTTTATTCTTTATTTCGGAAGGAAACTACCTCCTATGATAAAATGTAATTGAGAGAAAAGCTTATATATAGTACAAATGAAATAGAATCCTACAATCAAATTACGTTACTTACCATTATTTAACAAGACAACTATAGCCTGAAGTCACTTGAATGTGTTCTAACATGATAAGTTGTGACTGGTTTCTCGAATAGCTCAGGGAAAAGCTCTTCAATGATCTGATCAAAAAGCATATATACTAGCTGTAACGAAAAACATGTAAGCGAAGCAAATAAGTATAAGAAGAAGGTATACAATTTCAGCAAGAAGCTTTTGACCAGAGCATTTTGTAAAATTTTGTTTGTTATTGTTGAATATATTCGGAGTAAGTCACTTAAATAGAGCAAATAGAGGAAAAAATAAGTGAACTGTAAATTTATTCTGAACTTTGACAACAAGGCAAATCAAACCAAAAGTCACTAATTTAGGCCCAATTTGAAGGTATGAAGATCTTTTAGCAGAAGGAAAATAAGAACCTAACACTTTGGGGAATAACTACACGACAAATTATTAATTAAATGATATACTTGCAAAATCGGACAACAGTAAAAATTGCAAAATTATATACACCTTAAAAATTCAACAAACAAAAAAGAGAGATAAAACTCAACAAAAATCCTCAAACGAGACTGCGGCCAGTAGGGAGAAAAGAGATGAAAGACCGAAATAACATGGATATTTCGCCTGTATCTAAACTAGGCGTCATCAGCACAAGATAAAAACACTAAACTAAAAACAAATAAAACCGCCATCAATAATAATAAATACAATTGTCGCTACTGATCCACATAGGGAAAAGAAGCTATTAGAGTTACTTCAATGAGAAGATCAAAGCAACTGAGGAAAAATTATGAAAATTGAAACTAAGTTCACTATTCTGTTGCGAAATAATCCTCTTGTTAGCTATCATTGAAGCAACTCTTTCTGGTCCACAAGGTAATCTTCCCCCGGTGATTAAGTAACATTTTAATTCCCTTATTTTTAATTCCTCATTTTTCAAAAGACAATCATAAATTGGGTCAACATGTAAATTCCTCGTGTCTCTATTTATTGAATGATTAGCAAACATATGTTTTTTAATTCCTATAGCCTCCCTCGTCCACACCCCTATGATTAGAAATAGCTGTGCCCTAATCAAATTGTACGAAATGCGCAAGATGAAAGAATGTATGTTCAGCCAGAGCCGAAAAAAAAGTTTCTGGAGGTTTTCTTAATTGTAAGGTTTTTTCTATTGAGTTGCGATGATCAATAAACCTTTCAATAAATTGTCGGTGAGTTCTACCAATATAAAACTCCGCAGTCTCGTTTGAGGTTTTTTTCGGTGAGTTTTATCTCTCTTTGTGGTTTGTTGTCATGGCTGGCTACTTCGGCTTAAAAACTTTCATTCTTAAAAATTTGGATTAGAAATTCAGTTTTTGATGAAAAATGGTAGTTGGTTCACTGCAGCCGTTGAACCACAAGAATATTATGAGAATTTGAAATTCAAATGCAGAGGAATAGCCTAAATCAAATTCTAGAAGCCAAGACAAAAAATATTAAAGGACTAATCTGTGAAGGGCTAAAAGTTGTTTGTCAAATATTGAGGAAAACTTGAAATGATTAGTTCCTCAGTTTTGGTTCTACAAAGCTTTCAATTCAGAATAACGGACGCGATTTTCGATGGCTTATTAGAAATATTTCAACGCAGCCGTTGAACCGTTGTGATGCATAAACTTGCTGCAAAAAAAAGGAAAAATTCGACGGATCATGTAAAAACGGCCATTTTTGCGCGAAATCGCATCAGTGAGAACCCAGGGTATGAATGAATGAATGAACTTTATTACCCGTAAAGTATAAAAAACACAAAGTACGGAGTATTATAAATAAATAAACAAAAACAAATACGATAAACAGCGAAGAAATACAAAATTCAAACTAACAAAAGACAATATGGATTAATCAACCAGTATCAATATGGAAAAAAGGCTGCAGAGGGTCATAAACGTGAATAAAGTTGACAGTCTTTTTACATAAATCATCACTGGAAGACCGAATCCGAGAAGGCACATCTACTAAACCAAATCGAGCAATTATTTTTTTGTTTCGGTGCCATCTAGGAAGCCGGAGGAGGAATTTGCAATATCTGAAATAAGCCGTACGTAGAGTATGTCGATCTTTCTTACGAAACAGATGAGCCATGCCATGCTATGCCATGTATGTGTTTCGGGGAATCAACAGATAGTTAATGTTCAATTTTTTATGGATAAAGAGCGTTGTCAAATTCATCTACACAGCTTTGGTTATTTACTTCTATGGTTCAATGTGGCAACACTGATAAAGAAGTGATAATGCCCTAAGAACTTCATGATTTGGAATAACAAAAGAAAATACTTGAAATCACGATTTCTAGGCATGATTATGTTTTAGATAAGACGATAAATTAGTTAAAAATACACACTGAGTATAATGTTCATGAAAAAAAAGAATTTGGAATTCGATTTAGCAGATGAATGGAAATCATGGAAATCTGCCAAAAATATTGCGCCTGGAAGTGAGCCCCTGCGCCTTTCAAGGGTCTGAAATTTCAATGCACTTTTGCAAGTATATCCTGTTCCTGCTTTGTTGCATCTTTCGCGAAAAATTTTGATGCAATCTTGATAACTGTATCTTTTTCTTTTGTAACGTTTCGCTGCAGAAAATCCAAAACTGGACACAAATGTAAAGAAACCACCGTTTTTCTGGTGGTTTCCTTACCAGGGAAGTAAGGAAAGCGTTGAAGACAGACTACCATTCCCCCGCAATTCAAGGGGCAAGCCCGACAGGCAACACGGCTATTATTTCCAACTCACTCTCCCCCCTGCTGCTTACTTTTCTCCCACAACCTCTATCGCAGCGTGATTGCCTATGAATACCAGATTTCCAAATTATATTCACACTACTTGATGGCTTATTTAAATGTCTAATTTCTTTCTAAAAACTAGTCAGACAGGTTTCACACAATATCTCTATAAGGGACCTTTCAAACAGTACAAGGACCTTATAAGGAACCTTTCAAACTGTAGTAAGGAGCGACCCGGCTCAATAGTAACAAAACTCTGAAAAACAGGATTTTGATATAAAATAGCTACATGATAAGAATTGCATTTTAATGCTGATTTTAAATATATAAGTTTCATCAAATTTAGTCTTACCCATCAAAAGTTACGAGCCTGAGAAAATTTGCCTTATTTTAGAATATAGGAGGAAACACCCCCTAAAAGTCATTGAATCTTAACGAAAATCACAACATCAGATTCAGCGTATCAGAGAACCCTATTGTAGAAGTTTCAAGCTCCTATTTTAAAAAAATGTGGAATTTTGTATTTTTTGCCGGAAAGCGGATCACGGATGCGTGTTTATTTGTTTGTTTGTTTGGTTTTTTTCCCAGGGATGATCGTATCGACCCAGTGGTCCTAGAATCTTGCGAGAGGGCTCATTGTAAAGGAAATGAAAAGTTCTAGTGCCCTTTTTAAGTGACCAAAAAAATTAGAGGGCACCTAAGCCCCCTCCGCCGCTAATTATTTTCCCAAAGTCAACAAATCAAAATTCTGAGATAGCCATTTTATTCAGCGTAGTCAAAAAACCTTTAACTATGTATTTGGGGACGACTTACTTCCCCACAGCCCCCATGGGAGAGGCAACAAACTTTGACCAGTGCTTACATATAGTAATGGGTATTGGGAAGTGTACAGACGTTTTCAGGGGGATCATTTGGTTGGGGGAGGGGTTTAGAAGAGGGGGATATGTTGGGGGAACTTTCCATCGAGGAATTTTACATGGGGGAAAAAATTTCCATGAAGGGAGCGCAGGATTTTCTAGCACTATTAAAAAAAAACAATGAAAAAATAAATATGAAAAGTTTTTTCAGCTGGAAGTAAGGAGCACCATTAAAACTTAAAACGAACGGAAATTATTACGCATATGAGGGGCTCACCTCCTCCTAATACCTAGCTCTTTACGCTAAAGTATTTTTAGTAATTTCAACTATTTATTCTACGGCTTTTGTGATTCAGGGGTCATTCTTAATGAAATGGCACACAATTTAAGCTTTAGTGTAAAGAGCTAGGTACTGACGAGGGGGCAAACCCCCTCATATATGTAATAAAAACATGAGAAAACAAAAGTTCGTTACGTAGGCTAATTTATAAGTTACGTAAAGCTTTTACTAATAAAACATTCGCAAAAAATTAAAAGTTCTAGTTGCCTTTTTAAGTAACCAAAAAATCGGAGGGCAACTAGGCTTCCTCCCCCGCTCCTTTTTTTTGTCAAAATCATTCGATCAAAACTATGAGAAAGCCATTTAGACAAAAAAATATAATAAATATACAATTTTCGTTTTGATTATTCCTCTGCGGAGAGCCAAAATCAAAATATGCATTGATTCAAAAACGTTCAGAAATCAAATAAACAAAAAAAAAAAAAAAAAAAAAAAAAAACAGATAAGTTTTTTCAACTGAAAGTAAGGAGCGACATTAAAACTTAAAACGAACAGAAATTACTTCGTATATGAAAGGGGCTGCTTCTTTATCAACACCCTGTTCTTTACGCTAAAGTTTTTTACTGTTTTAAAAAGTAGAGTTGAGAGAAAGAGTCAAACTTTAGCGCAAAGAGCGGGATGTTGATGAGGAAGCAGCTCCTTTCATATACGACGTAATTTCTGTTCGTTTTAAGTTTTAATGTCGCTCCTTACTTTCAGGTAAAAAAAAACTTGTTTTTTTTTATTTTAATTATTCGTTAAGATTCTATGACTTTTAGGGGGTGTTTCCCCTGTTTTCTAAAATAAGGCAAATTTTCTCAGGCTCGTAGCCTTTAATCGGCACGACTAAACTCAATGACTCAACTTTTATATTTAAAATCAACATAATAAGCCGATTTTTTTCATATATCTATTGGTATCAAAATTCCATTTTTTGAAGTTTCAGCTACTATTGAGCCGGGTCGCTTCTTACTTACAGTACCACGAACTGTTTGAAAAAGTTTTTCCATTATTTCTTTTCTCTTTAAATGCATTTGAACGTGGCGTCATAAAGGCAATTTTTTTTCACAATTAATTTTTTTTCACGTCATAAAGGCAATCCCCTAATGTAGTCAGCCGAAGGGTCCACGCTCTGCCTACGTCCCACCAAAATATTCTTATGTACCACCGGTGGAGTCTTCGGCCAACGTTAGGAATCATGAGCATAAACAGTAGAAAAAAACTAAAAATAAATCATATCTCCAATAAACCATGGTTTGAGGCATTTACCAATCAAATGGTTGATCCAAAAGTTGCTTTGTTGTTTGGAGTGAACAATAGCAACTACGAATAATAGAGCATTAAAATTTACATAAAATGTATAAGATAGTGGAAAATAAAGTAATAATATATTACGTATTATATTATTATTCTGACTTGAATTTCGAATTCTGTCAGACATTCTGTAATCGATATTAACGATGAAAAGAACTATTTACAAGTTTTCTGACCGTGTGTTTTAAAAATTCTTCTATATAAATAAAAAAAAATCTTAGATTTTACTCTAAAGCAACATCTGTTCAGTCCACAAAAACTAACAAGAGATTATGTCCCGGAAAATTCCACCTGGAAAATCATCCCCGCATTTAAAATTGAGCAGTCATAGGGAAATTTAGACAAAAAGAATGATAGAAATTGTTTAATAGTGCAGCAGCTATTATCAAGGAGGGATGGTGGGTCATATGATGGGCGAGGGGGGAGTCCTATATGCCTTAAAAAGAGTATATAATGCCAAAATTATCTAAATCTCCGTGAGGCTTCAGATAAAATTAAGAAGGAGTATTAGGGGAAGGGTAGTAATTAATCTCTCATCTCCCATCATTTAGATTACGTCTGAATAACGTTCGTATTTCACAAAATATTTTCAATGACATGTAAGTGCGCATCAGCTGTTATGAAGGAAAGGTGGTGGATCATTTTGTAGGGCAAGGGACTGATGCCGCAAAATGAAAAAGCCAAATACCCTAACTCTCATTGAGCCTCCATATAATTGCGATAATTGCGACATAACTGCGACAAGCTTGAAAGCTTACCGTATTTGGTATTAATAAATAAATAAATAAATAAATGTAGAGTGAGTTCAAGGGAAGTAAGGGACAGGTATAAATTAATACATAATCCCCCTTGATTTACGGGAATATTTTTGGCATACGCCTTTATTTTTAAAGTAAAAAATGATGTTAAACTCCAGAAAGAACAGAATTTTTCCGTATATAAAGGGATTTCCCCCTCCGATACGCCCACCTTCCCTCCTCGTGGGGGTAAAAACTCCAGAGCATGGCCACTCGATCAGAAATTAAAGATAAGGCATTTTGTAAAGGCAAAAAGTATTGTAGAGCCACTGAACCCCGTCATAGAACTTTTTTGGAAATTGAGTTCTAGTGCCTTTTTTTTTAATTAAGAGGTGATTGGAGAGCAGCCAACCCAAATCCTAGAACATTTTATTTATATCCATTGCTGTTGCACCCCTTTGGACATAGGAGCAACGTTTTGATGTACCCATTTTGTTCAGAATAGCTGAAAGAGAACCTAGACAACGAGATTATTAAGAATTCCATCACAGTTTCCTATATATATATATTTTTTTTTCATATTCCAATAATTCAAAACAACCTGCTCAAAACCCTGGAATACATTCGTAAGTGCTATTTTTACATCAATTCGATTTGAAAGATTTTGGAATCAGAGAGTTTTTAAGAAAAAAAGACAAGAGAAAAAGACAAACGGCCTTTTCTTTTACCCCAAGAAAACAGCTCATTTTATTCATAACAACAGAAGGGGAGTTATTCCTAACAAGGGAAGTCACTGGCCCCCGTCATAGAACATTTTTTGGAAATTAAGTTCTAGTGCCTTCTTCAAAGTGAAAGGTGATTGGAGAGCAACCAAACCCCATCCTAGAATTTTTTATTTATATCCAGTGCTTTTTTAATCCTTTAGGACATATGATCAACGTTTCAATGTACCCATTTTGTTCATAATAGCTGAAAATGTCAATAAATTTGCATCCAAGGATAATAAAAACCCAATAGTCCCTTAGATAAGGGCTGTAAATTATACGAGCTAGATAAAACGACTTATATTACAAACATTTTCTTTTTTAATTGATATTGAAAATAAACATTAAAATTACAGTACAATTTTGAACTGATGAGTCTTCAGCAATTAATATAATTGTACATCAAATATTCAGTTTAATTTATTAGTTCTTTCTAAAATTGTTCAAGACAAGTATAGTTTCACTACAAACAAGAGTTTGGATACTGCCCTCTTCCTTAGCTGTAAAAATCTAAAGCCAACTGCGTCCTTCGCACTTCAAGGAAAACGAATTATATTACAAATATTTTTTTCCAGTTCTTACAGCATTGAAAATGAATTTAAAACTACAGTGAAGTAAAATTTTAACTGATGGATCATTCAACAATTAATATCATTACATATATAATATTCAATTTGACTTTTGTTTATACTTTCCAAGACTGTTCAAGAAACATATATTTTTTAGTAAAGTGTCAATGACGCAGTAGGTTTAGACTTTTATAGTGAGAGAACGAGGTGATACCCAAACTCTTATTTGTAGTGATTTTTGCTCGTTCCAACCTTGCTTTGCACATTCAATTAAAGTTTTGCTCTTTTTAAGATTTACTTATTCATTTGTATTAGTATCTGTTTTCTTGCTATAATTGTTTGGTACGATTGTTTTGTTTGTTTATTTATTTATTTTTCGTTTTGGGTTTCATTTTTACTTCAGTAGCAAAATAATTTTTTTTCTTTTTAAGCTTGATTTGCATACTAAATTTAAGTTTCACTCTTTTTAAGATTGATTTATTCATTTATATTAGTATTAATTGTTTGCATTGATTATTTATTTAATTTCCGTTCGTTTCGGTTTCATTTTTACTTCATTAGCAAAATATTTTTTTTCGTTTTAAGCTTGATTAGCATATTCAATTTAAATTTCATTCTTTTTGAGATTTATTTATTCATTTATATTAGCATTCGTTGTATTTTCTGATCGTTTTATGTTTGAATTTTAACAGGTATTTGTATCTGCTGATCGTAAGATTCAAATGGCCTTCACTTTTCTTTGAAAAGCTTCTTTTTCGGAAAGTTTTCTTTTAAAATTAATTATACCAAAAATGGGCATAAATTGGGGACAAATAGAGATACAATGAAGGAAAAGGGGGAAGAAGGCATAAAGAAGTAGCACAGAGGAACAGATTATGCGGAAACTTAATCCACCCCGTCCCCCTTCATTCACCTATCTATAATAAGTCCAAATCTATAAAAGGTTAAGAAAAACACGTCCGTTGGGTTCCTACGCATAATAAAATTGAAAAAAGGAAAATCAAATAAACATATATGACCATTTTCAAGAAGAACACAAGAAAAAAAGAAGAAAACGAAAAAAGTTCTTACATGTTTATTGAGTAAAGGTTTTTGAATTAGATCAATGATGGATGCAATTCCTTCTTCAAGAGATTCGGTGCCACAGACTTTGAGCAAGAGAGACGGCACATAATCCAAAATCTTGAGCTTTATATTCATAACAGTCTCAGACTTCTTTTCATCTGCAAGAGAGCCACTAGCTTGTCCAAAAATAGATTCTGGAAATCAAATTTTCATTTAATTTGTAGAAATTTTAAGTGAGGCCTCACGATGGCTTCATGAATGCATTTAGAAAAAAAAAAAACGAAAAAAAAAAATGCAAAATGAGGAAATGATACATTTAATTATTATAAGTACTGTTACCCCCTTCCCGCCTCCGTAATGTCTTGGCCACTAAAATTAGAAATATTTGATTTTTGAATTCCATAATACAACTTTCATGACATTTGTTAACAGTTTTGAGGAGATTTTTTTTTTATATAGTCGGAACCATTTCAATTAAAAAAAAAATTCGGGCTGGCTAGCCATTGGTAAGCAATTACTGAGTCTTTAGCTAAGTAAATGGAGCTAAGTCTAAATTTTGTACCGATGCTTTTTTGTACTGATGCTTTTTTTTGAACAAAGACATTAAATATACACCCACGATAATCCTTCTCGAAAGAAAAAGAAATTCTGTAGATAGTGGTCTGATATCATTGTAACAGTGCCCCCTTTTCTAAAATTAGGTAAATTTTCTCAGGATCATAAATTTTAATGAGTAGTTTTAAAGTTGAAAAATATTACATATTTACAACCACTGTAAAAAACCAATTCTTTCGATGTGCAAATTGATATAACAATTCAATTTCGTTTACGGTTACGAACTGTTTAATTTTTCCCAAAATATTTCTTCTTCGATTTTAGTTTTGTGTTCAACATTGCAGTTAGTTTGCTGGAATATGTGTGTTTTCTGTAATTTTAGCTCTTGTTGTATTATCAATTTTCAAACAGTTCGTGGTAACGAACTGTAAATAAGGAGTGACCCGGCTCAATATTAACCGAAACTCTAAAAAACGTAATTTTGACAGCAATAGATATATAAAAAGAATCGGAATTTTATGCTGATTCCAAATGTGTACCGATATAATTATTAAGTTTCAGCAAGTTTAATTTTACCCATCAAAAAGTTACGAGCCTGAGAAAATTTGCCTGATTTTCGAAAAAAGGGTAAAAAAAAACATACAAGCCATATAATCACACCATCAGATTCAGCGGATCAGAGAACCCTACTGTAGAGATTTCAAGTTCCTATCTGCGAAAATGTGGAATTTTGTTTTGCCAAAAGAAAGATCAGGGTGCGTGTTTATTTGTTTTTTTTTTCAGGTGTGATCGTATCGATCCAGTGGTCCCAAAATATCGGGAAAGGGCTCATTCGAACGGAAATTAAAAGTGTTAGGGCCCTTTCTAAGTGACCAAAAAACTGGAGGGCAACTAGGCTCCCTCCCAAGGCCCTTTTTCTCAAAATCATCCGATCACAATTTTGAGTTAGCCATTTTGTTCAGCATAGTTGAAAGGCCGAATAAATATATATTTGGAGATTTTATGCCCCCCACAGTCCCTAGGAAAAGATCTTTAAGTTACAAAATTCGCCTATTGTTTACGTGTAGTATTTGCTACTAGGAAGTATGCATACATTTTTCGGGTGAGGGGGGCAAATTTTCTACAGGTGGGATTTTCCATGGGGACAATTTGTCGTGAGGAGGGAAGTTTTCAGGGAGTGAATTTTTCAGGGGAAGTTTTACACTGGTGACATTGGCCAGAATTCCTATACGAGATTCTTCTTATGTTATGCTTTCTCTTTGTCAATTCAATTTTAGGCGTAGAGATGTTGAGGGTAAGTGTCCGGGGTCAATTTTCACCAGGACCTGAATTATCTAGAGCAGTGGTTCTCAAATTTATTTAGACACTGTACCCCTTTTTACCCACAAAACATTTTAGGTACCCCTTCTCAATTCTCGATAGTAAGTAAACCATAGCTAAAATATAAATTCAATTCCCAACCCTAGAGTTAAAGGGTTGTTTTATTAATTTTTTTTTTGCTGGCCGTGTACCCCCTAAAAAAGTTTTCGTCCCCCCAAGTGGTATGCGTACCACAATTTGAGAACCACTGGTCTATAGAATAAATCGGTCAGGATGATAGATTTTTCCGTTGAGGTGTAGCTAGATTTCCAGGCATTATTTAAAAAACGATTAGAAATTAAATAAAAGAAAACCAGATTTTTCAACTGAAAGTAAGGAGCGACATTAAAGCTTAAAACGAACAGAAATTATTCCGTATAAGGGGGGTTACTCTTCCTCAACACCTCGCTCTTTAACCTAAAGTGAATTCTGCCCCAATTCTTTAAGAATGGCTCATGAAACACTATTTTCGTTTAATTAGAACAATCAAAAGCTTTTTTACAGTAATAAATAACTAGCGTAAAGAGCGAGATGTTGAGGAGAAGCAACCCCCCTCATATACGTATTACTTTCAGTTCGTTTTAAGTTTTAAATTCTTTAAAACTTATAGTTGAAAAAACTTGTTTTTTTTTATTTAATTGTTTTACAAGAAACGATAGTTTGGCAAAATCTGCTTGCGAGAGCCATTTCCAAATAATTTAAAATAAATAAATATAAAAGATTATAAATAAGGTATATGCAAAAAATAAATATAGTGTGTTAAAATTAAACTATATACCTTTAATAAATATAATTTATAAAAATTTAATAGATTACTAAAAACAGTGTGTATGCATACCATTAATTAGAGTTATTAAATAGCCAACTTTTTCAGGAGCTAAAAGCTGCTCAAGTCTGTTCGATATCCAGAAGCTTAGTTGTTTGTCTATGATGTCTGACAGAACTGTTTGGACACCAAGTAACAAAGATAGTTGCCAATCCATGAACTGAAAACATCGAACACCTAAAAAAATATAGAAAAAATAAATAAATGTAAAAAGACAAAACTACTAGATTACATTTTTTCTTGTGCACATTAGACGGCGAAGCAGCAGTCTTTGCCAGAGGTGATTTTAGGGGAGGGACAGAGGTGACATTTACCCCGGGTACAAAAATTTTACGGGTGCAAAATTTCGAATAAGTAATTTAACAGTTATAATCATTTAGTAATTTTTGAAATTTTATTTTTATTTATATGCATCGAAATAGCGCTTCACATGTATTATTTATTTATTTTTTGTTTAGACCAGGGCACTTCGTATCGAAAGAGCTGTTGTAAAAACTTCAAAAAGAGATCATTCGATTGGAAATTAAAGGGATTAGTGCCCTTTTTAATAGTCAAAAGTGATTGAAGGGCAACTAACCCCCCAAAACCACCATTTATAAGGTTTTTCATAGAAAGTGTTGTCGTAGAAACTTCATAAAAAGGGTTCATTCGATTGGAAATTGAGAGGACTAGAGCCCTGTTAATAGTCAAAAGTGAATGAAGAGAAAGTAACTCCCCTCCCACGCACACCATTGCTACCAAGCACTTCCAATCAAAATTTTGAGGTATCCATTTTGTTTCAACGTAGTTGAAAGATCCAGAAATGATGACTTTGGTGATGACAGACCCCCTAACATCCATCAGGGCAAGGGTTATAAGTTATGCCCTGGGGGCATATAAAGTTTTTTTTATAGAAAGCATTGTCGTAGAAACTTCAAAAAGGGCTCATTCGATTGGAAATTGAGAGGACTAGAGCCCATTTTGATAGTCAAAAATGAATGTAGAGAAAGTAACTCCCTTCTCACGCACATTATTTCCTCCGATCACTTTCAATCGAAATTTTGAGGCAACCATTTTGTTTCAACGTAGTCGAAAGGTCAGGAAATTATGCCTTTGAGGAGGACAACCTCTCTACAGCCCTCAGGGCAAGGTTGAAAGTTATGCCCCGGAGGCATATAAGGTTTTTTTTTATAGAAATTATTGTCGTAGAAACTTCAAAAAGGGCTCATTCAATTGGAAATTGAGAGGACTAGAGCCCTTTTTAATAGTTGAAAGTGAAAGAAGAGAAAGTAACTTCCCTCCCACGCACACCATTTCCACCAAAGACTTCCAATCAAAATTTTTAGGCAGCCATTTTGTTTCAACGTAGTTGAAAGGTCGGGAAGTTATGTCTTTGAGGATGACAAACCCCTAACATCCATCAGGGCAAAGGTTGTAAGTTATACCCTTGGGGCATATAAGGTTTTTATAGAAAGCGTTGTCGTAGAAACTTCAAGAAAGGGCTCATTCGCTGGGAAATCGAGAGGGATAGAGTCCTTACTAATAGCCGAAAGTGATCAGAGGGCTAATATCCCCCAGGGGGGCCAGCAGGGGACCATGCCCCCCGAAAATTTGGGATTATAAAGTAGTTATAAGGAAACCAAAGGAAAGAGAGTAGAATAGGGGAAAAGCGTGGAAAAAATGTTTGTTGCCCTATTGTTGGCTGCCTTTCAACAGATTTTGACCCTTATTAACGAAAATATAAGTTCTAATTTGTGACTGAGTGACCCTCAGCCAGTTTTCAACAAACATTTTTTTATCCTAAATATGTAGCCTGTTTGTTTATTAGTAATTAGTGCAGTTATTGGAACACAAGAAAGTTCATAAAATTATCGAAAACAGAAGGAAAACAACTTAATAAGGGAGGGGGTCAATTTTGGTAAGAATATGCCGTCAACTTTTGCTTGCATTGCAAGAGTACGCATGAGCTGATATATGAAGCCACTACAATCAGAAATGTTTCCCCTGAACAGAATGCTGGGAATTTCTGTATTTTCACCTGGGCGGATACGTTTTTTTGTGTTTTATTATAAGTTGTTTTTTTCAGGAGTGATTGTATTTATCTAGTTGTCACTTTGAAAAAAATTTAATTTTTTACACTTATGAAGCATAAAGGTGTCAAATATACTGGCTTTTGGTATTTAAAATTAAATTAAAAATATTGAAGTAAGTTGAAAAAATTGTTTGTAGCTTTAAACCAAATTCTTCTGGTGTAGATGGATTGAACCTTAAGGGTTTTTAATTTTGTGTCGGTGTATCTTTTGCCGGTACTCGTTTATTTAATTAATCTCTCAATGGTTAAAAGACACTTCCCGTCGGAACTGAAACGGTCTAAAATCATACCTTTACACAAAGGTGGGGACCCCTCGGACCTCTGTAACTGGCGACCGATTTCCATTTTACTTTTATTTAGTAAAATTTATGAAAAAGTTATTTATAAGCGATTATATGTTTTTTTTTTGGATTCGAAGAAAATATTGTATAATGGACAGCTTGGTTTCAGAAGTAAACATTCCACTAGTCATGCAGTACACTGTTGATCAATAGAGAGCTGTTGATCAGTAGAAAGCTGTTGATCAATAGAGAGCCAAATGACACCATTTTTCTTGGTTTTATTATAGCCTGGGCAAGCAATATCATACAAGCTGGAGCAGCCTTGAACTAGTGGCGTCGCAGAGGGGAGGCAAGGGAAGCAGTTGCCCCCCCCCCTGTAATTTGAAAAATACAATTTATTAAGTCGCTTTAAAACTGTTGCTTGTTTCAAGCGTCAAATTTGCTTTTTATTTTGAAGCTCTTTATTTGATCTTTTTTAATTAATCCTTGCTCATTTTTAACATAAGGAAAGCGAGAAAAATAGCAGTCCGTTATTCTTCATAATATGTTCCACATTTAAATTTTTTCGAAAATATCCTGCCTTTGAAACCTTATCGTCAAGTTAAAATGTGAGCCTAGTTAATGGCAATATTTAAAAAAGTTCTATGCTTCCTTTTTCGCCACATTTATTCAGGCCAATTTTCCCCTGATATTTAAGGTCATTTTATTTCCTAAAATCTATTAGTTCAAGATTAGATTCTCTTGTTTTAAAACTTTCAAGAGTGGAAATAAACACACCCACTAGATATGCAAATAGGACAGAAATGTAATCATAGAAGAATAAGAAGATACACCGTCTTCAGTACACCATCTTTTAAGTTTTGTTGATAATACGCTTGAAAATAATATGGTTCCTTTAACTGTTTTTTAAGATTTCCGTAAGGGTTTTGACACTGTTGATTTTAATACTCTTCTAAGTAGACTAAGTAGGCTTGGGTTAAATAGCACTTGTGTAAAGTGGTTTTCATCGTACTTGCACGGCCAGGCTACTAAAGTTGCTTTATCAGATATATTAAGCAGAGAGTTCGATGTTAAGTGTGGAGTGCCTCAAGGTTACGTGCTTGGACCTCTACTTTATCTTATTTATGTTAATCCGTTGGCTTCACATGTTGCAGTTGATGCGCTGACCTCTTTTGCGGACGACACTATGATAACGGTAATTGGTAGTTGTTTGGTGCGGGTTGTACACAAGGCTAATTGGAACATGAACGTTTGCGCAGTTTCGCATTATGTAGTTCCCTAGCAGTTAACGCATCTAAAACAACATCATCTTTAGTAGAACAGGTAGGTTACTTGATGATAGTAATAAATTTTTTTGGATATTTACCCATTAAACAAGTTTTTGAAATTAGGTATTTGGGGTTTTATTTAGATAATAATATTAGTTGGAAAAGGCATTGTTGTAGGATAAGCTGGTCTTCGCTCTACTGGAAGGTCAGGGTTTTCCCTGACCTGCACGAGTCGTTTTCTTTCATTGAGGCCCTTATGCCTTTAATAATTTTAATAGTAAGAAACGAGCGACATGGAGCGTTCTGAGACTGAAAGACGTTATGGGATTAATATTTCGAGTGATAAATATAGAAGTTTCGACCTAGACTTTTTGGGAATTTCAGAAACTCATCCTCAGAGATGGGCAGAATTAAATTAGAAGATTACATACTTTTTGAGCACCAATCAGGGCTTACGAATGTTTATGCTGTTAAGGCTTTCTTGTTTAGGCTGAGAATGTGCTAATAATCTAATATTGGATGCACACTTTGTAACTGAGATGTACAATAGAATAGAATATATTTTATTACTTCAATAGCTGGAGATAACATGAGCAAGTCAAGACCAAAAAGGACCCAAAAAAAAGGATAAAAAAATGGCAACACAAAAATTTAAGGCAGCAAGTGATTCTTCAAGGTCAATAAATTAAAATGAGCCAATAAAAAATTAATATAAGTCAAGAATCAATTTTCACAGTTAAAATAGTGACCGTTTATACGGAATATGACAGAATATTAAATATATAAATGACTGACATATTCAAAAACACTTAGAAGCAAATACCTGAAATAAACTGCATCAAACATTAAATATTTGTTACCGTAATATTATTAAAATACCGAGTAAAATAAGGGGAAAATGATTTGCAATATTTCTTGGTACTAGAGGCAGGGTAAGCTATTAACTGTGGACAATTACTTTTTATGGAACTTGGTATTAACCAGTGACATATAGCAATCGCCAATTCTGTCGGTCTGTCTGTCTGTCTGTCGGTCCCGGTTTTGCTACTTTAGGCACTTCCAGGTAAGTTAGGACGATGAAATTTGACAAGCGTATCAGGGACCGGACCAGATTAAATTAGAAATAACCGTTTTCCCGATTTTACCATCTGGGGGGGGGAGTGGGGGGGTCGGCTAATTCGCAAAAAATAGAAAAAATGACGTATTTTTAACTTATGAGCGGGTAATTGGATCTTAATGAAATTTGATGTTTGGAATGATATTGTGTCTCAGAGCTCTTATTTTAAATCCCGACCGGGTCTGATGACATTGGGGGGGAGTTGGAGGGGTGAAACCTAAAGTCCCGGTTTTGCTACTTTAGGCACTTCCAGGTAAGCTAGGACGATGAAATTTGGCAAGCGTATCAGGGACAGGAACAGATTAAATTAGAAATAGTCGTTTTCCCGATTTGACAATCGGGGGGCCGGTTAATTCGGAAAAAATAGAAAAAAATGAAGTATTTTTAACTTATGAGCGGGTGAATGGATCTTAATGAAATTTGATGTTTGGAATGATATTGTATCTCAGAGCTCTTATTTTAAATCCCGACTGGATCTGATGACATTGGGGGGAGTTGGAGGGGGGCAACCTAAAATCTTGGAAAACAATTAGTGGAGGGATCGGGATGAAACTTGATGAAAAAAATAAGCGCAAGTCCCAGATACATGATTGGCATAATCAGAACTGATTCGCTCTCTTTGGGGTAGTTGGGGGGGGGAGTAATTCTTAAAAATAAAAAAAAATGAGGTATTTTTAACTTACGAACGGGTGATCAGATCTCAATGAAATTTGATTTTTAGAAGGATATCGTGTCTTAGAGCTCTTATTTTAAATCCCGACCGGATCTGGTGACATTGGGGGGGGGGGATTTGGGAGGGGGAAACCTAAAACTTGGAAAACACATAGAGTGGAGGGATCGGGATCAAACTTGGTGGTAAAAATGAGCACAAGTCCTAGATACATGATTGACATAACCGGAACGGATCCGCTCTCTTTGGGGTAGTTGGGGGAGTTTGTTAATTCTGAAAAATAAGAAAAAATACGTATTTTTAACTTGCGAAGGAGTGATCGGATCTTCATGAAACTTCATATTTAGAAGGACCTCGTAACTCAGATCTCTTATTATAAATCTCAACCGGATCAAGCGTAATTGGGGGGGGGGCAGTTGGGGAGACCGGAAATCTTAGAAAATACTTAAAGTGGTGAGATCTGGATGAAACTGGATGGGAAGAATAGAAACCTGTCTAAGACACTTGACTGACATAACCGAACCGGATCTGCTCTCTTTGGTGGAATTGGGGGGAAGGGTAATTTTGAAAATTGAGGTATTTGTAACTTACGAAAGGGTGACCAGATCTTAATGAAATTTTATATTTAGAAGGATCTTGTGCATTAAAGTTCTAATTTTAAATTCCGACCAGATCCTGTGACATTGGGGGGAGTTGGAGGGGAAAACCAGAATTTTTGGAAAACGTGAAATCTGGGGTATTTTTATCTTACGAATAGATGATCGGATCTTAATGAAATTTGATTTTTAGAAGGAATTCATGTCTCAGAGCTCTTATTTCAAATCCCGACCAGATCTTTTGACGTTGGGGGGAGTTGGAGGGGAATATCTTGGAAAAACACTTGGAGTGGAGGAATAGGGATGAAGCTTGGTGGATAGAATAAACAAATGTCATTGATACGTGATTGAAAAAATCGTAGTGGATTCGCTCTCTTTGGAGGAGTTGGGGGGAGGGGTTCAGTGATTTGGCGAGTTTGGTGCTTCTGGACGTGCTAGGACGATGAAAATTGGTAGGTGTGTCAGGGAGGTGCACAAATTGACTTGATAAAGTCGTTTCCTAGATTCGACCATCTGAGGCGCTAAAGGGAGAGGAAAAATTAGAAAAAATGAGGCATCTATAACTTACGAGTGGGTGATCGTATCTTAATGAATTTTGATATTTAGAAGGACATCGCGAGTCAGAGCTTTTATTTTAAATCCTGATTGGCATTAAGCCTCTTATTTTCCTTTTTAAATCAATCTATTGATTCATAGAATTTTGTGAGAGCTCATACCATATGATCTCTTGGCTCTTAGCTCTTCTGGCCTCGTCACAAGTGCCATATGAGCTCTTAGCTCTTGTTATTTGTAGGAGTCTAGTGACTGGTCCTTCAGTAGGGGGCTCTTAAGGTTGGGTAGTAGACTACGATGAGCTGGGGAATTCAAACAATTTTAGTCACAATGAAAAAAAAAATCTTGTCATTGCTGTCTATCCAGAACGAAAGCGTTTATTTATTTGTATTTGCCTAGCGCAATAAATTTTACAGTTCAAATGTTTTAATTTGTAAATAAATATTTTTTGTTACCCAGTTTCTATATTTGTTGCCGTCTAAAAAGCTTTCAGTATAATGTTAGTAAAATTTCATCTTACAATGCGGGGCTCAGGAGGACAATAGGCCGCTCCGCTTTTAAGTAAAGGATATATATGGTAAAGTACTCACATAAATGAAGAAAAGCGTCAAAGAAGCCTCTAAGTGATATACGGTTGGCAGGTTTGAGCTTAATTACATCAGTCAGGTCCCAGGATGCACGTATTTCGTATGCATTGTTGCCAAATGAGCTATGCTTCACGTCTTTTCGAGGAGGCAAATGTTCTTCTAAGTTTGCTTCTCTTACATCTAGACGACTGCAATGGAAATTTTGGATAATTATTTCTGTTTTATTATAAAAGGTGCAATCCGTGTTTTAGTTAGAATTAAAAAGAGTACAAGACACAATATAATGCCAAATAACTTGAATTACGTAATACATAAAAACGTTACGAATAACACAATACATAATAAACACATTATGTAATAAAGAAAGGATAATGGATCCTTCAGAGCCATTAATGACGCATAGGATACCGAATTGACTTTCCGGTTGCTGGACAGGTACGGGGACAGGTAGCCAGCTAGTCATCCAACCTTGCGCCCAAGGAGATCGATCCTGCAGTTCAAAGCAGAACATCGATTCACCATGCAATCAGATGAAATATCATATAATTGAAAATAATACTCTGTATCACAGGCAACGCTAGCGTTGCCTATAGTAAAGGCTATACGGCTCCAATGTTTTACTATTATTATTCATCTTTTCCCCAGAGGCAGTTCATATGGAAGAGATCGTAGCATATACTTCGCTAGGGGTTCATTCGAGCAGAGATTATAAGTTCTAGTGCCCTTTCTAAGAGTCAAAAGTGATCAGAGCGCAAATAGCCCTCAATCCGCGCCCTTTTTTACCAAATGCATCCGATAAAATTTTTGAGATAGTCATTTTGTTAAAAATATTTCAGAGATCGTACAACAAAAACTTCCGTGTGGACACAACCACCCCAGGACCCAGAGGCAGGCGTATATGCCCTTTGGGCATATATGGTTCTTATGGAAGGGATGCTCGTATAAACTTCAGAGAGGGCTCATTTGATTGGAAATCGAAATTTCTAGTTCACTTTTTAAGAGTTAAAAGAGATCAGAGGGCAACTAGCTTCCCCTTCCGCGCCCTTTTTTATTCATACCTATCCGATAAGAACTTTGATATAGCCTTTAAAAAAAATAGTTCAAAGATCATATAACAAAAACTCCTGGGTCGACACAAACCCCCAGGGCCGAGGGGGAGACGTTTTAAATTATGCCCTGGGGGCATATATGGTTTTATAGAAGGGATGCTTGAACAAACTTCAAAGAGGGCCCACTTAATTGCATATTGAAAGTTCTACTTCAGTTTTGACAGTCAAAAGATATGGATGGGCCACTAGCCCCCCACGCCCCATTTACCCCAATTCCATCCAAAAAAATTTTTGAGACAGTCATTTTGTTCAAAATAGTTCAAAGGTCAGATAACAAAAACTTAGGCGTTGACCCGACCCCCAGGGCCCGGGGGCAGGCGTCCTATGTTATGCTCTTGGGACTAATATGGTTCTTATGAAAGGGACGCACGCAAAAACTTTAGAGAGGGCTCATTTGATTAGAACTTGAAAGTTCGAGTTCACAAGCCCCCCGCATCCTTTTCACCAAACCCATCCGATAAAAAATTCTGAGACAGCCATTTTGGTAATATTAGTTTAAAGGTCAGATAAGAAGAACTCCGGTGTCGACACAACCGCCCAGAGCCCAGGGCAGGTGTTTTATGTTATGTTCTTGGGGCATATATGCTTCTTATGGAATGGATAATTTAATAAACTTCATAGAGGGTTCATTTGATTGGAAATTGAAAGTTGTAGTCCACTTTTTAAGAGTCAAAAGAGATCAGAGGGAAAGTAACCCCTCAACACCCTTTTCCCCCAAACTCATCCGCTACACATTTTGAGATAGCCATTTTTTTAATAGTTCAAAATTAGATAGGAAAAGCTCTTGTGTCGACGCAGCCCCCAGGGACCGGGGGCAGGTGTTGTAAATTATGCTCTGGGGGCATATATTGTTCTCATGGAAGGGATGCTTGAATAAACTTTGGAGAGGGCTCATTGGATCGGAAATTGAAAGTTCTAGTTCATTTTTTAAGAGTCAAAAGAGAACGGAGGGCAAGTAGCTCCGCCTCTACGCCCTATTTTTCTCAAAACCTTCCGATAAGGTCTTTGAGATAGCCGCTTTTAAAAAAAATGGTTTAGAGATCATATGAGGATCACTCCGGGGTCGACACAATCCCTCAATGTCCATGGGCAGACGTTGTAAGACATTGGAGGGCAACACGGCCCCTCACACCACTTTTCCCCCAAAATTCATCTGATAAAAATTTTGAGATAACCATTTTGTTAAAAATACTTCAAAGGTTAGATAACAAAAACTTCGATGTCGACACAACCCCCCAGGGCCCGGGAACAAGCGTTGTAAGTTATACCCTGGGGGCATATATGGTTCTTATGGAAGGATTGCTCATATATAGTTCCGAGTGGGCTCATTTTAATAAAAATTGGAAGTTCTAGTTCACTTTTTAAGAGTCGAAAGAGATCGGAGGGCTACTAGCCCCTTCACCATGCCTTTTCCCCCAAAATCCATCCGATACAAATTTTGAGAAAACCATTTTTTTAAATAGTTCAAACATCAAATAACAAAAACTCCGGGATCGACACAACCCCCAGAGCCCGGTGGCAAGTATTTTAAGTTTTTTTTTCCGGAAGTGTACAAGGTTTTTATGAAACGGGTGGACGTATAAACCTCGAAGGTGGCTTATTTCATTAGAAACTGAAAGTTCTAGTTTCTGAAAGTTCTAGAGTCGAAAGAGATCCGAGCGCAACAATCCCCCCCCCCCAGCTCTTTCTTCCCCAAATCCATCCCACACAAATTTTGAGATAGCCATATTTCTTAATAGTCCAAGCATCAGATAATAAAACTCCGGGATCGAATTAACCCCCCCCCGATCCCGGGGGTAAATGTTTTAAGTTTTGCCCAGCGTATAAGATTTTTATATAAGGCGTGGTCGTATAAACTTCGAAGGTGGTTCATTTGATTCGAAATTGAAAGCTTTAGTTAACTTCTATGAGTAAACTGTTAACGGAGGGCATCTATCCCCCTCTGACACAAAAACACTCTTTTCCCAAAATGCATAAATGAAAATTTTTAGAGAGCCAGTGTGTTTGAAATAGTCTAACGATAAGATAACATGAAGTTCAATGTCAACTTAATCCCCCCCCCCAGAGCCAGGAGAAGGGTTGTAACTTATGCTGCGGGGAATATAAGGTAATCATGGAAGAGGTGGTCGCATAAACTTTGAAGGGGACTCAAATGATTAGAATTTGACAGTTCTAATTCACCTTTTAAGAGTCAAAAGTGATCCGATGGCGACTAGCTCCCCTCCCTCCCAAATTTCTTTTCCCTAAATGCGTCCAATCGAATTTTTTTACACAGCCATTTTGTTCAAAATACATCAAAGATAATAAAATAAAAACTCCGGAAAGAAAACATCAACCCCAGAATCCGGGGGCAAGTGTTGAAAAATGTGCCCTGGGGGTCTGCTGGGTTTGAATGGAAGATGGGTCGTATAACTTTCGAAGGGGGCTTATTCGATTGTAAACCAGAATTTCTATTACCCTTCGCAAGATTCGACAGTGATCGGATGGCAACTAGCCCCCCCCCCCCCAACCAAGGCCCTTTTTCCCCAAATGTATCCAAAAAAATTTTGAGATAGCAATTTTTCAGAATAGTTTAAAGATCAAATAACAGACACTCCGGGATCGATACATCCCCCCAGACCCCGGGGGCAAGTGTTGCAAACTATGCCCCGAGGGCATATATGGTTTTATGTAAGGATTGGTCACACAAACTTTACTGATGGCTCGCTTGATTGGAAATTCATAGTTCTAGTTACCTTTTTAAGAGTCATCAAAAGTAATTGGTGGGTATTTACCAGTGCTGTCACTTACTTGAAGTACTTTTACTTGAAGTACTACTTAAGTAAAATTTTCCATTACTTGTATTTGTACTTAAGTAAAAAATCTAGGGTGTGCTTATTACTTGATACTTAAGTAAGATTACAAAATACTTGTTACTTAAGATACTTTTAATGAACCGGTTTTTCAAATACTTTACCTCTGACACGGAAATTTTGTGTGTGTGTGCTTTGGCGATGTACAAGAAAACAGCACCTTTAGATTTAGAGTAAACTCAGATATAGCTCCATGCCCTATTTTTGGATGTGAAATAAGGTATTTGTTTGTGACGAAAAAAAATTATAGTGTGATTAACACTTGGTTTAGTTTTGTTTAAAAGTTATATAATAAGAAAATTGAAATTATTTCACAGTTCACTAGTCGACAGTGAGGTAAAATCCATTGTTTTGTGCTAAATGTTGCATACTGTAGTCCATTTGACCTTATATTTCTGACATTAGTGTTTAAGTTTTGTCATCTCGTCAACTGAACCAGATTTCTACCATTTCATCATCTTCAGGACCATATTATTGGTAAAACTACTGAAGCTATGAATCTTTACCCATCTAAATGTCGTCTGCAATAAACAAGTCTGGGGAACTCTAGCTGGATCCAATGGAGTGGTATTTTGTCAAATCCATTCCAGCAAATTCAGGTATTCAGACGAATCTGACTTCAGATTTGTCACTCCATTCATAAGTTATAGGCCCTACTAAATTAAACGAAAACTCAACTTTCTTAAAACTTGAAACCCTCTCCCCCTCGCCCTATTTGAGATAGGGTTCGTGACATGTGATACCAGAGCTTGATATGAGCCCTAATCTTAGGCATCTCTGGTCTAGTTTTCATTCTGGTCCGTTACTCCATTTGCAAGTTATACTAAATTAATCAGAAAACTTAAATTTTTCAGGAATTAAAACCCACTCCCACTTGTTATATTTGAGCTAGGGTCTTTATCTCGAAACTAGATATGTGTCATGGTCTTAGGCCTCTTTGGTTCAATTTTCATTCAGATCCATCGCTCCATTCGTAGGTTAATCTGAATTAAACGAAAAACTGTTTTTAGCAGATAAAGCCCTCTCCCCCCTGTTCTATTTGAGCTAGGGTCTTCATTGTTCAGCTTGATATGTCTCATGATCCTTGGCACCAAATATGGCTATCCAAATTTTCATCCAAACCCGACTAGCGGTTCTCCCCGTATACTTGTCTGTCCGCCCGTCTGTGCAATCGAGTATAGTGGGAGAACCGCCAGTCGGATTTGTATTAAAATTGAACTATTTGGATTAACATTGAGCTTAATTAGAGCGAGGGGGCTTTAAGTGTTAAAACAAAATTTGAGGTTTTCATCTAATTCAGTGTAACTAGCGAGTGGAGTGATGGATCTCAATGAGGATTGAACCAAAGATGCCTAAGACCATGACAGGCATCAAGTTTTGAGATGAAAACCCTACCTCAAATAGAACGAGGGGGAGCGGGTTTTAAGTGCCGAAAAAGTCAAGCTTTTTGTTTAATTTAGTATAACTTGTGAATGGAGCAACGGATCCAAAGAAAGCTAGACCAAAGATGTCTAGGATCAGGGCTCATATCTAGCTCTGATATCACAAACCCTATCTCAAATAGGGTTTGATTTGCTTGAATCGCTCAAAGCTTGATTCGGGTATTCAACTTAAGCTATTCGTTTTGAGATTTATTTATTTATTTATTTTAGTACCTGTTGTATGTTTTTTTGCTATGATTGTTTACTTAATTTCTGTTCGTTTTGGATTTCATTTATTCTTTAATTTATGCATAATTTTTTATGCAAACAATTTTTTTTTAGTTTTTCATTACAAAACTTTATTCTTTTCATTTGGCAAGCCATCATAGAAGACGTCCTAGGAGACCGAAGCATTAGAGGAAATCCGGAAGACATTTTATTCCCCGGAACATTACTTACATTTTATTACATAAATTCAATAACTTAATGTTCAATATATAGATTTATAGTTTATATTTTCTTGTTAATTTTAGCTAATCAACTAAATAATTTATGATAGAAACTCATAATTTGTATATTTCTTTTCACTAAAATGCAATAAAAATATACAATAACGGACAAAACCTTAAATTAAGACAGTGAACAAGAAAATACTATAAAAAAGATGAATAAATGCTAACCAACAAAACGAAGAATGAACCGATAAATTTGTAAATTTTTGTTCCTTCCTTCTTTTCGTAATAAAGCATTTTGTTGCATAGAATAACGAAGATACAGCAAAGTCCTTTGGATCTTCTAGTAGGCAAAACCCTTCCAATCAAAGCATTTCAACGGCAATAAAAACAAACAGGAGTTTGTCAAACGAAAACCTAAAGTATTTGGGCATGAAATGTTACATCAACATAACACTTGCATGATCATAAGGGTTCTTTTACACCACGCTATTGGACTTTTGACTTTAAGTAATTTTAATGCGCAAAATTTGCGCGCAACGTCGGTAGTGCCAAGTAGAATCGAGCTTCTCTTAGAATTTCATGTTACGTAAGGTCATGTTACGTTATGAAAAAGTCAATAGCAGCAATAAAATGGAACGCCTAAGTGAGCAACGAACAAATCTTGAAAGCAAATTAACAAACATTTCCTAGAAAGCCTTTCACACTTGATCAGAGCGTGAATCTCTGTCTCCATAATTTTTGAACAGTTTGCTTATTGATGATTGTGGGGATTTTAGACGATGATTACGACGGTTTTACTACTCCAATATTTTATTCAAAGATTATGTGTGTCTCATACTTTGTTGTAACTGCAATTGAGATTAATAATTAGATAAACGTTGAAACGGCTAGGACACGTTCTGCGGATACAGGATGACAGAATGCCAAAGGTCATCCTTTTCAGCCAACCATCTAGGGCCAAACGAAAAGCAGGTGACCCCCGAGTAGAATGACAGTATGTCGTAAGGAAAATTTTAAGGAAAATTAGAACTTATTCAGAGGGTGTCGGAGGGAAGGAGCGTGCGTAGCCGTGTTGGGCTCAGGGGGCTTAGTGCTTCAGCGAGTTGTCAGTATTAGTAGTAGCAGTGGCAAAAAAATGAAGCACTCATCATGTACAACCCAATAGGTTTCCCTGATGATTGTTGAAAGAAGATGTAAGCGTTGTCTTTGCTAATAAATTTATTTGTCTTTTCGTTTTCTGATCCATGACAATATCGTTTTTTAAAAAGAGCGGATTCAAAAAAGGAAAAGAAAAAAACGCCGTCAAAAAGATATCAAGTCATTTTTTAATAAGTATAACTAAATGAATATAAACTATTTTTGATTAAATGCTAAAAGACATTCCTCTCCAAAAATCTAATTAATACGTCTTTATCGAGTTTCAGCCGGTTCGGCGTACGTCATTTAAACACAGAAAAGTACCTGGCTCGAAAAATGTGTTTTTTGGGAAAGTATAAAAAGTAGTTTTCTAGCCTTGGCGCTTGTTTTTAAATCATTTGTCGTCTAAAAGGATATAGCATAAGTCTTAAGTAAGTGTGGTTTAGGTTTTGTTAAGCGTTTTTACAAATTTTATTGGTTGTCTCGTGCTTGCTCTGCATTTTCAGTTAATACAGTAGTTGAAAGAGAACCTTGGATTCCCTTAGTTTGACCTAGGTCAGGACCAGCACATACTTGTCTAGGCATTCAGGATCGACTGTGGTGCTGCCGCTATCTACGCCTGCGGCTGCTTTGACGGCTGCTACGCCTGCGTACTGGGTGTTTTGAACCCGGCGGGCTCGCCTTAACAAGCGTTAAGGACCCCCAAAAAAGATTCACTCCAGGCAGTTGACCGTTGGGCTAGTACAGTCTTCAGTCGCAGCAAACCGAGAGACCTCAGAGCATTATAATTTGGCACTTATCCATGAGCCAAATCAAGGCTTTATATATTTAAGCAATTCGCCTTAATAATACTTTTCTTACGAAGGACAAACCAGTTCCAGAAATAGCACACAATAATAATAATTTTTAAAGCCCAGTCAGCCTAAAAGTTAAAGATGAAACTGATCATATCTTGAATTTCCTCCCAAAACTTCTTAAGAACTTAAGAAACACGCTATAACCTACTTCAATTTTTGCTTTTGGGTTTTAATTGATGCATTAAAACAAATAATAGACGAAATCAAAGAACTTACCTCGGTCGAGGCTTAATGGGCTCAATAGAAGCTGTGTAATTAATCAAAAACGGTTCCAAGCATTGCCCCTTCTCTCCTCTAAATTTAGCTGGGACATTTTTTATAATTCTACCCAAGCCAAGATCTGGCACTACAGGGCTCCCATTGTCAGCATGCAAATTGTCCACTAAAGTCAGGAATGAGAATATAGAGTCACTACCTTTCAGAGTAGGAACAAGGAGCAGAGATCGAAGGTAGGATTCCATTATCTGAAATAAATGAATAAAATAAATAAAATCAACATACAAATAGTAAATTAAATGAATAAATGCGCAAAACATATTCAAGAGACATGCTGCCAAACAACCTAAATCCTGACTCAGTGTGAAAATGATTTAAGTCCTGAGTCGACGCAATTATGAGTGTAGCCTCGACAACTCCACAAGCCTAAGCGAAAAGATATCGTGCGAAAATTGTAAAATTCGACTTAGTTCTTTATGGTGCGGGTTGGCTCAATGCTAAAAAGACCTGTTTCCAGGATCGGTAAAAAAAAAAAAAAAAAAAAAAAAAAAAAAAAAAAAAAAAAAAAAAAAAAAAAAAGTTAAGATCTGACTTAATACAAAAACCAGCTCAAGCCTGCTTCAGTGCAAAAAAAAAAAAACAACAACAAAAACAGAAACAAATGAGAAATTTACTTATAAAAAAATAATCATAAAGCCTTAACATTTCTGCTTCATAAGCAGAAACACTTATTAACGAAAAAAAAATAATAAACTAGCTTAAACATAACACACCCATTTCTTTTATATTTTCGTGTCGTAAATTATAATTGTAAATAGAAAGGGTCAGTGGTATGAAAACTGATTTGAGAATAAGACAAATTCAGTGAAAAAAAAATGAAAGCTCAAATTACAATAGGCGGCAAATTTCATTGACACGGTACGAAAACGACTCAAGTCCTGGCTCAATGCAAGATAATTACTTAATCAGTGCAAAACTTACTTAAGTCCTGACTCGATGTAGAAACGACCCAAGCCTAAACTCCACTTAGTCATTTTCTATTAACAATTTTTTGGCAACGATGCAGGCAAATTGCACTAATAGGAATGTTGCACCTTGTTTGAACTTAAACTATTCAAGAATGTTCAATCTCGATGATGAGACAACCCAATTGAGGATTAAAAACTACAGCACTCCCAAATGTTACCCCAACGCCATCTTTTAGCAGAAAGGACAGATGTTTTCATGTATAACTTAGTTTTAGACACGTAAAAATTATTTGGAACATTTTACAAACAAGATTTTAGAATATAGCTTTCAATTTAGTTTACTAATGCAAAACGCAAATGAAACTTTCAAAGCATTAATTTGTAACTCTTAAATTAATGTGTTTGTGTCAGTGGAAAAAATTATTTTGGACTGAAAAACCAATAAATGATCCACCCTTTGATTTTCTATACATTTGAAGGGAACGGTTTAAAAGGAAGAAAGCATGAACGAGAACGTTAAAGAATTAAAATTCAGAACCAATTGATCCAGGTATGAATAAAAAAAAAGTTGCTATCACAGACAGGCAGGCTAGTTAAACGTAACGACTCGGCGTTTCATTAAAAAAAAAATATAAAAATAATTTGAAAAAAATGAACTGAAAACGAGGGTGATGGCTTTGCGGATATCCTTGCCAACACATCTGTTTCGCGTTGATTTTTTTTAACACACTGAAAATTACCCTCATTTTTTGTTTTTTAATTATCTTTACTTTTTTTATACCAAATATCAAGCATAGTCAATGCGGTCTCACAAATCTATTGAAAAAGAGAAAAGTTAGTAAACCGTATAAAAAAACGAAAAATAATTGAAAAAATCGCGAGATTCGGGAAATACCTAATGATTGACGAGGTAAGAACTAGAAAGATAATACAAAAACAGGAAGATAATAAAAAAGAGGAGAGAAAAATAGACGAAAGAGCAAAAAAAAAAAAAAAACTCACAGGGCGTTTGGATTCAAGGAATTCGTGATTTCGGAAACCGAAGATTTTTTTCGGCGGCAGACGAACGTCATGCAAAATTCCATGAAACTTAGTCAGCTGGTCCTCAAGGTTATAAAACTCGGAATATTCCCGTTCTACGGTCCAACGAAAGTTGTCTAGAGCATCTTAAAAAAGAAGTAATAATATCAAAAGAACTAAAAACTATCATTGAAAAAAAAAAGGTAGTTAATTCTGAAGAACAATTTGAAAAAAAGAAGATAATGAAGAAATTGATAAAGTATCTAAAAAGTATTCACTTTTTAAATTAATACACAGGCTAGTTCATACACTTAATCTAACTAAATGGCGGATCTTTTAACCCAAAACTGAGCCACAACACTCTGTTACATCTCTTGGAAAGACATTCGGCAGGTATTTGTCCTGATGTTATATGCTCTTTCTAGCACAGATGAGTTATTTATTTTTTACTGGTTACCTGCGTGGTTTTATGTTGTGCTCCAAATGTTAATCCTTACTACAAATCCTTACGTCCTAATTTAGCCTTTCACATTGCGTAAAACAACTATATTTTCGATTTTCAATAAAACTCCCTATTTCCAATGCTTGTCCGTACTATGAGGAAAAAGCAATAAAACTATAATTTTTCTTTGAAAAAAAAAAACACTTTTGAGGAGGTATGGAGGCTTTTACATCCGAACACACACTAGAACCAAAATTTCACTTATTCGATTTTTAACCCAAAGAGATCAGGAAATTTTCTTATAATTTGTACATTTTTTGCTTTTAGTCAATGATGTCTCCCTCCCCCCAAAGAAAGAATCACCCTTTTTCGCTTGAAAAACCATAACCTCACGATTAATCCAGTATATACTAGATTAAATAGGTTGGCCTACATATAATCTCCATAGGAAACATAAGTTCCCTCCCTACATTAAGACAAAATATAGTAATTTCCTTCATATACATATATATATATATATATACATGTACCTAACTGTACCTAAAGTACCGAAACCCTACAGGCAGGTGTGTATTCTCCTGATGAGCCCTTCTGTTGGGTTGTTGGTTTTTTTTTGTGCTGTTGCACTGGTGATTTCTCTTTTCATTATATATATATATATATATATATATATATATATATATATATATATATATATATATATATTATATATATATATATATATATATATATATATATATATATATATATATATATATATATATATATGTATATATATATATATACTAACTGTACCTAAAGTGCCGAAACCCTACAGGCAGGTGTGTATTCTCCTGATGAGCCCTTGTGTTGGGTTGTTGGTTTTTTTTTTTTGTGCTGTTGCACTGGTGATTTCTCATTTCATATATATATATATATATATATATATATATATATATATATATATATATATATATATATATATATATATATATATATATTGTCTCCTAGTATATTTAAATGCGTGCTTGCATCGTGCCTGCGTCCCCTTAGAAGTTCGGTTTTTTACGGTAATACTGGTTTGTCTTCTATTGCATATGCAGATGACGTTCTTCTTGTTGCCCGGACTCGCCGTGGACTGCTTTCTAATTTTACTATATTAACCAATGAACTATCTAAGATTGGACTGTCAGTTAATGCGTCTAAATGCGAGTTTATTTGTTTTAATAGCCCTTATGCGGTCGCTCCATTCGTTACTGGGACTGCAGTTCTACCATGTTCTTCTTTAGTTAGTTGGCTTGGTCTGTGTTTCGGCCCAACACTTTCCGCTACCTGTTCATCCCTAGTGAATCAAGCCGTGAAAAACCTACGCGTCGCTTACGGAAAAATATCCCCAAACAAAAGCCGTTATAACCGCAACGGTTTGTGCATGATTTATAACGCTTATTGCGCCCCTGTGCTTTTGTTTTTATCAGGCATGGCTCATCTGTTTCGTAAGAAAGATCGACATACTCTACGTACGGCTTATTTCAGATATTGCAAATTCCTCCTCCGGCTTCCTAGATGGCACCGAAACAAAAAAATAATTGCTCGATTTGGTTTAGTAGATGTGCCTTCTCGGATTCGGTCTTCCAGTGATGATTTATGTAAAAAGACTGTCAACTTTATTCACGTTTATGACCCTCTGCAGCCTTTTTTCCATATTGATACTGGTTGATTAATCCATATTGTCTTTTATTAGTTTCAATTTTGTATTTCTTCGCTGTTTATCGTATTTGTTTTTGTTTATTTATTCATAATACTCCGTACTTTGTGTTTTTTATACTTTACGGGTAATAAAGTTCATTCATTCATTCATTCATATATATATATATATATATATATATATATATATATATATATATATATATATATATATACTAGCTGTTGGGGTGGCGCTTCGCGCCACCCCAACACCTAGTTGGTGGGGGCGCTTCGCGCCCCCCCAAGCCCCCCCGCGCGCGTAAGTCGTTACGCGCCATATTAGTTACGCGCCATTGTAGTTGTGTCCCTATGTCCCACCTGTGAATATAGATATATATATATATATATATATATATATATATATATATATATATATATATATATATATATATATATATATATATATATATATATATATATATATATATATATATATATATATGTTTTTAACTACGTAAAACTTGCGAATATACAACATTCTTTGCTGTCCCATTGTCTGTGCATATAAATAGATTTTCAGGTTTACCGACTCTTGAACATGCAACATATAATGGTCCATGGGAAAACAATCCGTATTCAGATCTATACCTCATGATTCTAATGATTGCCCTTGAGCTTTGTTGATGGTGATTGCTAATCGACCATTCCCTGAGTCGCCATCGTCATTTATATATCCCCTGTGCACCCCGGCGTCCCCTTTGTAGTTATGTCCCTGTGTCCCGGTCGTCATTTATATTCCCTGTGTCCCGGTCGTCATTTGTGTCCCGGTGTTCCAGTCTGTGATTTCTCTTTGAGTGTCCCGGGCGTCATTTATATTCCTTGTGTCCCGGTGTCCCGGTCGTCATTTATATCCCCCTGTGCCCCCCGGCGTCCCCATTGTAGTTGTGTCCCTGTGTCCCGGTCGTCATTTATATTCCCTGTGTCCCGATCGTCATTTGTATCCCGGTGTCCCGGTCTGTATATACATTCGTTTTTTAGTTTTGTTTTTCTCCTTTATTTTTTTCCTTTTTTCTTTTTTTTTCTTTTTTAGTTTATTTAGATTTTTAGATTTTTTAGTTTTTTTATTAGTTTTTAGTTTTTTTGTAGTTTTTACCATTTTTTTAGTTTTTTTAGTTTTTTTTTTTTTACTTATGTCCTGGTCGTCATTTATACTCCCTGTGTCCCGGTCGTCATTTGTGTCTCGGTGCTTTGTTGATTGCTAATTTATATTATATTTATATTTATATTTTTTATATTTATTAATATTTTTTTAGTTTTCTTTTTCTCTTATTTTTCAGTTTTTTCCTTTTTTTTAGTTTTTTCTTTTTTAGTTTTTAGTTTTTTTTTGTTTTTTACCTTTTTTTAGTTTTTTTTAGTTTTTTAGCTTTTTTAGTTTTTTTATTAGTTTTTAGTTTTTTTTTTTAGTTTTTGCCTTTTTTTAGTTTTTTCAGTTTTTTTTTAGTTTTTAGTTTTTAACCTTTTTTTAGTTTTTTAGCTTTTTTAGTTTTTTTTTTCTTTTTAGTTTTTTTTGTAGTTTTTACCTTTTTTAGTTTTTTTTCTTCTTTTGTATTAGTGTGAAATAATTCAGACGTCATATGCGGACAAACACGACGTCACTCGACAGACAGACAGACAGACATAACCCACAAACAACTTATTTTTATATATATTTATTCATATTTTTTAGTTTTCTTTTTCTCTTTTATTTTTCAGTTTTTTCCTTTTTTTTAGTTTTTTTCTTTTTTAGTTTTTAGTTTTTTTTAGTTTTTTACCTTTTTTTAGTTTTTTTTAGTTTTTTTAGTTTTTTAGCTTTTTTAGTTTTTTTATTAGTTTTTATTTTTTTGTAGTTTTTGCCTTTTTTTATTTTTTTCAGTTTTTTTTTAGTTATTATATTTTTACCTTTTTTTTAGTTTTTTTTAGTTTTTTAGCTTTTTTAGTTTTTTTTTTCTTTTTAGTTTTTTTTGTAGTTTTTACCTTTTTTAGTTTTTTTCTTCTTTTGTATTAGTGTGAAATAATTCAGACGTCATATGCGGACAAACATGACGTCACCTGATCCACAGATCCACACACAGACAACTTATTTTTATATATATAGATATATATATATATATATATATATATATATATATATATATATATATATATACTAGCTGTTGGGGTGGCGCTTCGCGCCACCCCAACACCTAGTTGGTGGGGGCGCTTCGCGCCCCCCCCCAAGCCCCCCCGCGCGCGTAAGTCGTTACGCGCCATAATAGTTACGCGCCATTGTAGTTGTGTCCCTATGTCCCACCTGTGAATATAGATAGATATATATATATATGGTTTTAACTACGTAAAACTTGCGAATATACAACATTCTTTGCTGTCCCATTGTCTTTGCATATAAATAGATTGTCAGGTTTACCGACTCTTGAACATGCAACATATAATGGTCCATGGGAAAACAATCTGTATTCAGATCTATACCTCATGATTCTAATGATTGCCCTTGAGCTTTGTTGATGGTGATTGCTAATCGACCATTCCCTGTCCCGGTGTCCCGGTCGTCATTTACATCCCCCTGTTTCCTCCGGTGTCCCCGTTGTAGTTGTGTCCCTGTGTCCCGGTCGTCATTTATATTCCCTGTGTCCCGGTCGTCATTTGTATCCCGGTGTCCCGGTCTGTATATACATTCGTTTTTTAGTTTTGTTTTTCTCCTTTATTTTTTTCCTTTTTTTTTCTTTTTTAGCTTATTTAGATTTTTAGATTTTTTAGTTTTTTTATTAGTTTTTAGTTTTTTTTTCTTTTTAGTTTTTTTGTCCCGGTCGTCATTTATATCCCCCTGTTTCCCCCGGTGTCCCCGTTGTAGTTGTGTCCCTGTGTCCCGGTCGTCATTTATATTCCCTGTGTCCCGGTCGTCATTTGTATCCCGGTGTACCGGTCCGTATATACATTCGTTTTTTAGTTTTGTTTTTCTCCTTTATTTTTTTCCTTTTTTTTTCTTTTTTAGTTTATTTAGATTTTTAGATTTTTTAGTTTTTTTATTAGTTTTTAGTTTTTTTTTCTTTTTAGTTTTTTTGTAGTTTTTACCTTCTTTTTAGTTTTGTTAATTTTTTTTTTTACTTATGTCCTGGTCGTCATTTATGCTCCCTATGTCCCGGTGCTTTGTTGATTGCTAATCGAACATTCCTTTTGTCCTGGTCGCTTTCTCTTTGAGTGTCGTCATTTATTTTTTTCTTTTTTAGTTCTTTTAGTTTTTACCTTTTTTAGTTTTTTTTTAGTTTTTTAGATGAAAATTTTTTTTAGTTTTTTCCTTTTTTTCTTTTTAGTTTTTATTGGTTTTTACCTTTATGTTAGCTTATTTTTCAGTTTTTTCCTTTTTTTTAGTTTTTTTTTATTTTTTAGTTTTTTTAGTTTTTTACCTTTTTTTAGTTTTTTTTAGTTTTTTTAGTTTTTTTAGTTTTTTAGCTTTTTTACTTTTTTTATTAGTTTTTAGTTTTTTTGTAGTTTTTGCCTTTTTTTAGTTTTTTCAGTTTTTTTTTTAGTTTTTTATTGGTTTTTACCTTTATTTTAGCTTATTTTTCAGTTTTTTTCCTTTTTTTTAGTTTTTTTTAGTTTTTAGTTTTTTTAGTTTTTTACCTTTTTTTAGTTTTTTTAGTTTTTTTAGTTTTTTAGCTTTTTTATTTTTTTTATTAGTTTTTAGTTTTTTTTGTAGTTTTTGCCTTTTTTTTAGTTTTTTTAGTTTTTTAGCTTTTTTATTAGTTTTTAGTTTTTTTTGTAGTTTTTGCCTTTTTTTAGTTTGACAACTTATTTTTATATATATAGATAGTTTTTTTTTTTACTTATGTCCTGGTCGTCATTTATACTCCCTGTGTCCCTGTGCTTTGTTGATTGCTAATCGAACATTCCTTTTGTCCTGGTCGCTTTCTCTTTGAGTGTCGTCATTTATTAGTTTTTTCCTTTTTTTTTTTTAGTTTTTTATTGGTTTTTACCTTTATTTTAGCTTATTTTTCAGTTTTTTCCTTTTTTTTAGTTTTTTTTTATTTTTTATTTTTTTTAGTTTTTTACCTTTTTTTAGTTTTTTTTTTAGTTTTTTTAGTTTTTTAGCTTTTTTACTTTTTTTATTAGTTTTTAGTTTTTTTGTAGTTTTTGCCTTTTTTTAGTTTTTTCAGTTTTTTTTTTAGTTTTTTATTGGTTTTTACCTTTATAGTTTTTTTAGTTTTTTAGCTTTTTTATTTTTTTTATTAGTTTTTAGTTTTTTTTGTAGTTTTTGCCTTTTTTTAGTTTTTTCAGTTTTGACGTCACCTGATCCAGTTTTTTCAGGTGACGTCACCTGACACATCCATCCATCCATCCACAGACAACTTATTTTTATATATATAGACTAGCTGTTGGGGTGGCGCTTCGCGCCACCCCAACACCTAATTGGTGGGGGCGCTTCGCGCCCCCCCCAAGCCCCCCCGCGCGCGTAAGTCGTTACGCGCCATAATAGTTACGCGCCATTGTAGTTGTGTCCCTATGTCCCACCTGTGAATATAGATAGATATATATATATGGTTTTAACTACGTAAAACTTGCGAATATACAACATTCTTTGCTGTCCCATTGTCTTTGCATATAAATAGATTGTCAGGTTTACCGACTCTTGAACATGCAACATATAATGGTCCATGGGAAAACAATCTGTATTCAGATCTATACCTCATGATTCTAATGATTGCCCTTGAGCTTTGTTGATGGTGATTGCTAATCGACCATTCCCTGTCCCGGTGTCCCGGTCGTCATTTACATCCCCCTGTTTCCTCCGGTGTCCCCGTTGTAGTTGTGTCCCTGTGTCCCGGTCGTCATTTATATTCCCTGTGTCCCGGTCGTCATTTGTATCCCGGTGTCCCGGTCTGTATATACATTCGTTTTTTAGTTTTGTTTTTCTCCTTTATTTTTTTCCTTTTTTTTTCTTTTTTAGCTTATTTAGATTTTTAGATTTTTTAGTTTTTTTATTAGTTTTTAGTTTTTTTTTTCTTTTTAGTTTTTTTGTCCCGGTCGTCATTTATATCCCCCTGTTTCCCCCGGTGTCCCCGTTGTAGTTGTGTCCCTGTGTCCCGGTCGTCATTTATATTCCCTGTGTCCCGGTCGTCATTTGTATCCCGGTGTACCGGTCTGTATATACATTCGTTTTTTAGTTTTGTTTTTCTCCTTTATTTTTTTCCTTTTTTTTTCTTTTTTAGTTTATTTAGATTTTTAGATTTTTTAGTTTTTTTATTAGTTTTTAGTTTTTTTTTCTTTTTAGTTTTTTTGTAGTTTTTACCTTCTTTTTAGTTTTGTTAATTTTTTTTTTACTTATGTCCTGGTCGTCATTTATACTCCCTATGTCCCGGTGCTTTGTTGATGGCTAATCGAACATTCCTTTTGTCCTGGTCGCTTTCTCTTTGAGTGTCGTCATTTATTTTTTTCTTTTTTAGTTCTTTTAGTTTTTACCTTTTTTAGTTTTTTTTAGTTTTTTAGATGAAAATTTTTTTTAGTTTTTTCCTTTTTTTCTTTTTAGTTTTTATTGGTTTTTACCTTTATGTTAGCTTATTTTTCAGTTTTTTCCTTTTTTTTTAGTTTTTTTTTATTTTTTATTTTTTTTAGTTTTTTACCTTTTTTTTAGTTTTTTTAGTTTTTTTAGTTTTTTAGCTTTTTTACTTTTTTTATTAGTTTTTAGTTTTTTTGTAGTTTTTGCCTTTTTTTAGTTTTTTCAGTTTTTTTTTTTTATTGGTTTTTACCTTTATTTTAGCTTATTTTTCAGTTTTTTCCTTTTTTTAGTTTTTTTTAGTTTTTAGTTTTTTTAGTTTTTTACCTTTTTTTAGTTTTTTTAGTTTTTTAGCTTTTTTATTTTTTTATTAGTTTTTAGTTTTTTTTGTAGTTTTTGCCTTTTTTTTAGTTTTTTTAGTTTTTTAGCTTTTTTATTAGTTTTTAGTTTTTTTTGTAGTTTTTGCCTTTTTTTAGTTTGACAACTTATTTTTATATATATAGATAGTTTTTTTTTTTTTTACTTATGTCCTGGTCGTCATTTATACTCCCTGTGTCCCGGTGCTTTGTTGATTGCTAATCGAACATTCCTTTTGTCCTGGTCGCTTTCTCTTTGAGTGTCGTCATTTATTAGTTTTTTCCTTTTTTTCTTTTTAGTTTTTTATTGGTTTTTACCTTTATTTTAGCTTATTTTTCAGTTTTTTCCTTTTTTTTAGTTTTTTTTTATTTTTTATTTTTTTTAGTTTTTTACCTTTTTTTAGTTTTTTTAGTTTTTTTAGTTTTTTAGCTTTTTTACTTTTTTTATTAGTTTTTAGTTTTTTTTTGTAGTTTTTGCCTTTTTTTAGTTTTTTCAGTTTTTTTTTTAGTTTTTTATTGGTTTTTACCTTTATAGTTTTTTTAGTTTTTTAGCTTTTTTATTTTTTTTATTAGTTTTTAGTTTTTTTTGTAGTTTTTGCCTTTTTTTAGTTTTTTCAGTTTTGACGTCACCTGATCCAGTTTTTTCAGGTGACGTCACCTGACACATCCATCCACACATCCACAGACAACTTATTTTTATATATATAGATATATATATATATATATATATATATATATATATATATATATATATATATATATATATATATATATATATATATATATATATATATATATATATATATTTAATTGCTCCAACTCAAGGTGAAGACATAAGCAAACAAGTAAAATGTGATTTTTTTTTTTTTTTGAAGTCCACAAAGGCAGCGGCTGAAGCGCAACAAGTTATACAGCGAAATAGTTCGTGCTGACAAGCAGCCTGTTTGATAAGCGAGGAGTAATTTCTATAAGTGAGGAGTAATTTCTATTTACAGGAGTTTTACAGCAGCTTCGCAACATACTGCTGCCAAGAAAGGGAAGTTGAAACAGCAGAGAGCTGACGTTCAGAAAGTGAATTTAACCAATGAGCGGCTGATCTTAATAAACAGGATATTATTTCCTAGATATTACAGCTCATTACGTGATAAGAAGAGGTGACAGAAAGCTCACTTTGATTCATAGGTAGAAATATCTTAGACATATATAGTAGATAGACAGTTAATAGATCTGATTCAACAACAAGCATAATAATAAATCCAGACAACAACGCATAATCAAGTCATTTTCTTCATCCCGTAAGACTCTATGACCGAGAAAGCAGGAAGAGACCTTGCCTGGGAAGACTAAAAGTAGCTCACAGTTACGCCCCATTCTTCACACCATTCACTACAGGGAAGCATCTTTGGAAAATACGTTCAAAAACATTCACAACTACTTGTTTTTCATATAACTCCCTATTTTCCAATACTTGGTTCTTTCTATAAAATTTTAAACAGTATTACTAAAGGTTTTTACTACTCGTAGTCCCCTACTCTTAGGTGTGAAGAAAAAACTTTTGTGGGGAGTGGCTGCCTGATTGCGGCAAAGAAAAAGACAAAGCAGGTCACAACTAAAGTTCAGAAAGTGAATTTAATCAATAAGCTGCTGATCTTAAGGAACAGGATGTGGCTTTTTAGTTATTAAAGCTCATTTTGGTAAATAAATTGTAAGGTATAAAGTAGAGAGGATCATTTCTTCTAAATACTGAAAGCTGCTCACGCTAGAGCCAACATTCTTCGTAAAATCCATAGTGGCCTTTCAGAATTTCAGAAAGCTACTAAAAGTCTATTTTACAACTAATGATTGAGGAGATGATATAGTTATTTTTTATTGTGATGCCCTTGTGTTCTCTTGAATCCTACTGACGAGTGTAAAAAGGTCAATCTTACAGGTTTGTAAACATAGAAATGAAGTGGTAAAGTAAGGCGAGTAATTTAAGTTTTTTTTCTGTTTTGTTGTTTATTTTTGGGAGGGATGATTCATATTTACTTTATAATATTTTGATATGTATTATAGAATACTGCGATGTATGGTTATGTTTGGTACTGAGACACTGATATCATGCAAAGGTTGTTTTGCACAGAACCTGCATAATGCAATGCATCTTAAACAAAAGCAGTTAAGCTGTGGGAATGCAGAAGCCAGACATATTTAGTGAATATTACCCACCTATAGGATTCAGAGCTCAGATCAGAATCTGATGACAACGTAGATACTGCTGAACAAGAAGATTTTCTTGGCCTAATTATAGGAGATAAACAGGATAATCAAGGAAACAAAGAAATCTCAAAAGCCCCAAAGGTACCGTACACATCCCTCCTTAATCAGTTTCAACTTCAAACACTTCGTTCCAGTCGTTTAAGACTCGCCCTATCCTTTGATAATAAATCCTGTCCAGCCTATACATCGAAATATCCTCCCGCCCTAACATTAACCGGCACGGGTAAGGCCAATCAGGGCCGTTGCAGAGCCTGTAGCGAAACTTCAACCTGTGACTGTGTCACATGCTCGTTATGAGCTTGGTTTTGTGCCGGGTCGACTTTTTAATCTGGATTATTGTTGTTAATTGTATATATTATAATTTTGTGTATATTAAATTTGACTTGTCGACTGATTTTCATCCGTATATAACAATTATTATTATTGATTGTAAATATTATAATTTTGTGTATGTTAGTTTTGACTTGTCGACTGATTTTCGTGTGTATATGACAACAAAAACTAACAATCGGCTCTGTCCGTCGCATGGTTTTTAAATAAAGTGAATTTGAATTTGAATGATCTGGAATAATCTGACTGCAGCAGTGATAATGATGTTACCTCGGAATTAAAGGGTCAAGACCTGGACAGGAATAGTGAGATCAGAGTACCCGGATAAAGAAGGCTCCCTAGTGAAGTATTGAAGCAAAAAGCAGCACTAGCAGAAATAGGGAAGCAGTTTAGCATTCTAATGTACACGTCTTCCAAATTCCATAAATCTTATTAAAGCCATCTACAAGATATGTAATCTTAGTCAATTCATCAAAAGGCGTGAAAATTTGATTGAAAAGTACTCATCCAAATTTATTAGTTCAGAAAGAGCCTCTCTCTGATAATTCTTCGATCAAAATCTTTCCCTTTTTCCCTTTCACACTAGCAACGGCCCTTATTACAAAGCAAGGGGCGCATGAAGGTAAAAAACGCCCACTTTCAGTAGAAAAAACTTGTTTTTTTTTCATTTTTTAGAGAGGAAAACCAGAACAAAATGACTCTGGACCGCTTGAATGACTACTTTTACACTCACCATGGTTTAAGTGAAATTGTGACTCAGTCCCTGCAACTTCAGCACCAAGCATGAGTCTAATTATATTTCTCCAAAATCTTTTAAAATAGCTATTTTAAAATAAACAACTCATTCTGTCTCTCGATAAAAAAAGGAAACACTGAAACAGTTTTCAGTTTGTTTTTGTTCTGTTTTTTTTTGCTGTTTTAGCCCCCCCCCACCAAAAAACAAAACTCCTAATATACAAGCTTATACAAGACAAGAGTTTATTAAATTAGTGACTCAATTGATTATAACTGATTTGTATATCACCATCGGAAAACAAAACATCCGAAGAATTTCAGCGTAATTGGACAACAGGAAATCGGCAAGATATAATCACAAGTTTCGTCCAGAATTTGATCTTTAACTTACAGTTTATGTTCGCTGTATAAATTTTAGTATAAGACTACTATTTTCCTGTTCTCCTACAGTTTTAATATATTAACGGAAGTCGATGATTTTGCTAACATTCAATAGCTGAAATTCAGTTCTATCCATTTACCGAATTACATTTTTTTTATTTAGTGTACAGGGGTTTTAGATTGAAAATACATCGAAAATTGGTTCAAAATCGTAAAAAAAACAGACAATTTTCCTAATTCTTAGGCTTGTTAGATCCTTATTAAATAAAAAATAAAACAATATCTTAATTCTAGCGGGGCGAATGGATAGATCTGAGACTAATGTTTTTTTTTTGGTTTATCTTAAAGTATATAAATTTGTTTATACATAAATTCTTTTCTAATTTGTTACCTATATGTTTTTCGACCTTTTATAAGAAAAGGGAACATAGTTATGAAACCAGAAACGTTGACATGGTTGGAATTTCTGTTCCTATTACAATGAGATCTAAGTTTTCCGCCAGGTACATGGGCCCTGAAGTCTGGAATAGACTTAGGTAAGAAGACCCTTGAGGAATTCAAGAAAATTCTTCCGTAGAAATTTCATTCAACATAAAGTGCACCCCCTGGGTTATATTCCTACCAGACAGTTTCACCATCGCTGAGAACCCCCCTCCCTGTCAAATTGCTTGCGGAAGATTCAGCCTGAAAAATTCTCCTTAGCATTCTTTCGTTTGAATACGATTTTAATCTCTAATCTCTTTCTCGATCACTCAGAAATGCCCTCTTCCGTGAATATTGTTTCCAAGAAAACAAAACTCGTAGAAAAACGCCCCTGGACAATTCCCCGGAACATCTCCATATGAAAAATTTGGCAAGGAGAAAGTAAGACAATTAAAACGAACTTCGTATAGTAATTATGTCAAATCCTCCAGTGTAACAAAACCCCTGGAATAATCGCCCCTCCCCAAAAATTTTCCTCCCCAAGGAAGATTCTCCCTATAGAAATCCACCCCAAGAAACCCCCCACCCCCAAAAAAAATGTCTGTAAACTTCCCAATACCAAATATTATACATAAACAATGGGCAAATTTCATAACTTACAGGCTTCTCACAACGGACTGTAAGGGGTCATTTAGACCTAAAGAGGTATTTATTTGATTTTTCAACTATGCTGAACAAAATAAATATCTCATAATTTTGATTAAATAATTTTGGGGAAAATGGGCGTGGGAGGGGGCCCAATAGCACTCCAATATTTTTGGTTACTTAAAAGCAGCACTAGGACTTTAAATTTCCGTTCGAATGAGCCCTCTTCTGATATTCTAGGACCACTGGGTCGATACGATCACCCATGGAATAAAAAAATGAACACAAAAAAAACACATTCGTGATCTCTCTCCTGATAGCTAGGAGCTTGAAACCTTTATTGCAAGGTTCTCTGATACGCTGAATATGATGGTACGATTTTCATTAAGATTCTATGACTTTTAGGGGGTGTTTCCCCTTTTTTCGAAAATAAGGCAGAATTTCTCAGGCTTGTAGCCTTTGATGGGTAACACTAAACCTATTGAAACTTATATATTTGAAATCAACATAAAAATCTGATTCTTTTATATATCTATTAGTATCAAAACTCATTTTTTAGAGTTCAATTGCTATTGAGCCGGTTCGCTCCTTACTTACAGTTTGTTACCACGAACTGCTTAATATATCTGTTTTTTCCAATATTCTAGAGACGGATTGATTGATTGGTTTCGAGTTGAGTTTACTCTTGTGTGTTGTTAAAATTGGTTATGTCGGTTTGTGCCAGGAATTCCAACGAGTTGTAGATTATGAGTGCGGGATTCATTCGAGTTCTCTGTAAACATATTAATTTTAGAATTGTATATTAATAGTTTAGTAGGGGATGAGGCAGGGGAAGGAGTAAAATGTTCTTTTTCTGAGAAAGTGTTTGAATAGTTGTTTCGTGTTCTTTGGGTTGTCCCAAACACGCCAATTTACGTCGGGACTTGTACCATCTTTGTTACGGAAAAAGTACCATCTTTGCAAAACGTTAACTGAAAGAGTGCGTACATTTTCTAAAAACACAAAAATAGAGATATATACTAAATGTCCCTTAATTAGTGTGAGTGTAATGCGCCAATGTTTATTTTTGTTTTGTTTGGATTATAGGGGAATTTAAATGTTGCGTTTTGTTGCAACCCATTTGTCAATTTAAAAAAAAAATGAATTCAATTATATAATTATATTGTCCTTGGGTCGCTAACTTGCTTGTTTTATAGGGAACATATACCTTAAGTAAAGTAAAAAACGAAAACAAAATATAAAAGCATTCGAAAAAAAGAGATGCTATTTTTACCTTCATACTTTAGATCAACTCGCTGAACATCAATAACATAAACGAAATAATTCCTACGGCTTTCAGAACTGCGACGAATGATTCGAGGTATACTGACTCTCCAGGAACTGAGATCTCTATTCGGCTGAACATTCAAAGGGGAAAATCCATTATCGCTGAAGGTGTTTATATCTTCTCCCTAAAAATATGTCTGAGGATAAAAAAACACTAAAATCATTATATGTTTTAATAGCCTAGATTCCACCCGCCTCCATCCCCGAAGTTCGTTCAAAGATTCTAGTTTTAAGTTTTAATGTCGCTCCTTACTTTCAGTTAAAGAAAAAACTTTTTATTTATTTCTCTCATAAAATCTTGAAAACAGAAAGTCTCGAAAACAGTTTAGAGCAGAAATATTCGCAGAAATCAGGAAGGATAAAATATTAATTTTGCATCTCTCTCCCTCCGTCGCTTGCTAGCCGAAAAACTTTTAATTTTTTGGACCCCCCCCCCCCCAAAAGAAAAGCCAAGGTCCTGGTTGTGGGCCTTAGGATTACGTATCAATTTCTACCCTCTCGTCTCTTCCTTGGAACTAATTCTATATTTATCTAAAGCCGTTGTGGCTAAGTGGCTGGCGCGCTGAGTCGGGAGTCCTTTGTCAAAGGAGCAAGGGTTCAGCCCATGGCGTGGCCAGTTATTTGGTCTGAGGCAGGATCATTGACATGATTCTGTAAGTTTAGCCAGAATCACAATTTCTGTTCGTTATAAATTTTAATGTTGGTCCCAAATTTCAGTTGAAAAACTTTTTTTCTATAAATAAAAGTTCAAATAGGGATAAACAATTTTATTAGATTTTTAATAGATGTGAGTGTTTCTGCTGATAACGGTCACTGTACATATGACCGAAATATCCATTATGTTTTGTGAATTATCTTTGTCAATTAAAAGGATTTATCCCATTTTAAACTTTCATTTATCGTCATAGAAAGGCAGTATGGTCTTAAAAATTCACTACTTGTTTTTTGTTTTGTTTTTTATTCTTGCTGTTTTGCAATTCCAAACATTTGCATACAACGGCTTTAAATCTCTACAATGGGGGTTTCTGATTGTTTTGTAGTTGGGTAGAGAGGGAGATGCCTTAAAAGGTGTATTTTAATGCACCCCTTCTAAATTTTTAAAGTTTAAAGGAAATTTAATTTTTTGTAACCCCCCCCCCCCCAAAAAAAAAGCCAAGGTCCTGGTTGTGGGCCTTAGGATTACCGGTTGTGGGCCTTTAGGATTAGCGCCGAGTCGGGAGTCCTTTGTCCAAGGAGCAAGGGTTCAGTCCCCGGCGTGGCCAGTTATTTGGTCTGAGGCAGGATCATTGACATGATTCTGTAAGTTTAGCCACAATCACAAATTCTATTCGTTGTAAATTTTAATGTTGGTCCTTAGTTTCAGTTGAAAAACTTTTGTTCTATAAATAAAAGTTCAAATAGGGATAAAAAATTTTAATAGATTTTTAATATATGTGAGTGTTTCTGCTGATAACGGTCACTGTAATCCATTATGTTTTGTGAATTATCTTTGTCTATTAAAAGGATTTATCCCATTTTAAACTTTCATTTGTCGTCATAGAAAGGCAGTATGGTCTTAAAAATTATCTACTTGTTTTTTTTGTTTTTTATTATTTAATTAGTGCAGTAGCAATTATTTCTGTCGTGAGTGTTACAACTGTTAAAGTTCTTTTATAACAAGAGCTAAGAGCTCATATGGCACTTGTGACGAGGTCTAAAGAGCCAAGAGCTCATATGGTATGAGCTCTAGCAAAATTCTAAGAATCAATAGATTGCTTTAAAAGGAAAATCAGAGGCTTAATGCCGGTCGGGATTTAAAATAAGAGCTCTGAGTCACGAGGTCCTTCTAAATATCAAAATTCATTAAGATCCGATCACCCACTCGCAAGTAAAAAATACCTCGATTTTTCTAATTTTTCCTCTTCCTTCAGCCCCCCAGATGTTCGAATCGGGGAAAACAACTTTATCAAGTCAATTCGTACAGCTCCCTGACACGCCTACCAATTTTCATTGTGCTAGCGCGCCCAGAAGCACCAAACTCGCCAAAGCACTGAACATCACCATCTAACTCCCCCAAAGAGAGCGGATCTAGTCCGGTTACATCAGTCACGTATCGACAACATTTATAAGCATTTTCCGAGATTTCTGGTTTCCCCCTCTAGCTCCCCCCAATGTCAACAGATCTGGTCGGGATTTGAAATAAAAGATCTAAGACATGGGTTCCTTCTAAATATCAAATTTCATTAAGAATCGGTCACCCATTCTTAAGTTTAAAATATCTCAATTTTTCTAACTTTTCCAAATTAACAACCCCCAGCTCCTTCAAAGAGAACGGAACCGTACCAATTATGTCAATCTCGTATCTATAACTTGTGCTTATTCTTCCCATCAAGTTTCATCCCGATATCTTCACTCTAAGCGTTTTCCAAGATTTCTGTTTCCCCCCTCCAACGCTCTATGTCCCCAGATCCGATTCGAATTGAAAATGGAGCATCTGAGACATAAGATTCTTCTATATATCAAGTTTCATTGAGATCTGATGACCCATTCGCAAGATACCTCAATTTCACGTTTTCCAAGAATTCCGGCTTCCCCCTCCAACTCCCTTCAATGTCACCAGATCTGGTCGAGATTTAAGATGAGAGTTTTAAAGCACAAGATCCATCTAGATATCAAATTTCATTAAGATCTGATCATCCGTTTGTAAGTTACAAATACCTCATTTTTTCTAATTTTTCCGAATTACTCCCCCCTCCCAACTCTACCAAAGAGAGCGGATCCTGTCCGGTTATGTCAGTCACCTATCTTGGACTTGTGCTTATTCTTTCCACCAAGTTTCATCCTGATCTCTCTGCTTCAAGCGTTTTCCAAGAATTTAGGTTCCCCCCCCCAACATCCCCTTCACCGGATAAGGTTGAAATTTAATATAAGAGCTATGAGACATCATATCCTTCCAAACATCAAATTTCATTAAGATCCGATCACTCCTTCGTAAGTCAAAAATACCTCATTTTTCTAATTTTTCAGAATTAACCCCCCCCCCACTCCCCCAAAGAGAGCGGATCCGTCCCGGTTATTTCAATCACGTATCTAGGACTTGTGCTTATTTTTCCCATCAAGTTTTATCCCGATCCCTCCAGTCTAAGCGTTTTCCAAGATTTTGTTCCCCCCTCAATTCCCCCCAGTGTCACCAGACCCAGTCGGAATTTAAAATAAGAGCTGTGAGACACGATATCCTTCCAAACTGCAAATTTCATTAAGATCCAATCACTCCTTTGTAAGTTAAAAACACCTCATTTTTCTAATTTGTTCAGAATTAACCCCTCCCCCAACTCCCCCGAAGAGAGAGGATCCGTTCCGGTAATGTCAATCACGTATCTAAGACATCTGCTTATTTTTCCCATCAAGTTTTATCCCGATCCCTCCACTCTAAGCGTTTTCCAAGATTTTAGGTTCCCCCCTCCAACTCCCCCCAATGTCACCAAGTCTGGTCGGGATTTAAAACTAGGGCACTGAGACAAGATATCCTTCCAAACATCAAATTTCATTAAGATTCCATCACCCGTTCCTAAGTTAAAAATACTTCATTTTTTTCCGAATTAACCGCCCCCCTCCCCCTAGATGGTCAAATTGGTAAAACGACTATTTCTAATTTAATCTGGTCTGGTCCGGTCCCTGATACGGTTGCCAAATTCCATCGTCCTAGCTTAGCTGGAAGTGTCTAAAGTAGCAAAACCGGGACGGACAGACCGACCGACAGAATTTGCGATCGCAAAGTGCCAAGTGCCATAAAATGGCACTTGGCACCAAGTGCCAATTAATCTAGTCTGGTCCGGTCCCTGATACGGTTGCCAAATTCCATCGTCCTAGCTTAGCTGGAAGTGCCTAAAGTAGCAAAACCGGGACGGACAGACCGATAGACCGACAGACCGACCGACAGAATTTGCGATCGCAAAATACCAAGTGCCATAAAAATGGTTCTCGTATTTTCATAATTCTCGGTGATCTTGCGTTCACTATGTCTGGCAATATTGCTTCAAGATAAAAATTTTGTAATTGTGGTATCATTCTATTCTAGCAGAAATCTTTGTCACGATTGATTTTCTCAGTAAATGGATCGCCTTTTCAAAAAAAAAGAAGTCAGAATCTATGTTACAACACAGCCTCCATTCTTCTGTATGAAAGCGAATTTTACCTCTAAAATCGCCATATCACCAGACAAAAAAGTGGCTATTCTGTCAGGACTGGCTGCAAAATATTCTTATTTAATATAAACCACAAGTCCTAAAGCACTTTGCATTCCATCTTTTTCACAAAATCCGATATATCGATATATTGCTCGTACATTTGCCCATGTTCCATTGCTTTAGTCTGGCGGGTTTTGGGATAAAGTAGTAGTAGTCTCAAAGTCAGTACAATGTACACGGTTCATAAAATCAATTTTGTGTCTTCAAAAAAATCCGGATCTAAATCTGAAACACGTGCGTTTTCGAAACTTGCTTCGTAGATTGTTTTGCAAACAGACGTCATTTAGCTTTTCACATCTGCTTGTTTATGACACTTCTAGCCCGCTGCTCAGCATGTTTCTTCAAAAAATGGCCAAGCGTAAATCCTAAACTTCTGCGAAATGTATGCAAATGGGCAGAATGTCCCTTAGAATATTTTATGAACGCAGCAATAACACACGTTGTGTATTGAGCTGTTTTTGTCACCATTATGTTTTTCCCCCAATAAACTTCGTAACTATGCTCACAAAATACACTGCAAGGTTGCTAGAACTGTTTCCGAAGAAAAAAATCGAGCTCTTCTAGTTAAAGTGTCAAAGGCTGAATACACATGACAAAGGAAATATTGCTTGGGGCATCTTCTTCAATTAATTTAACAATGTTCCCTGCCATTTTGCAGCATTCTGGGTATTGTGTATTATCACCGCGAAAGAAATGCAATGGTTTTGCTTTCAGCTCATTTACAAGGTCTTCTCTTCTTTCCCTTTCTCTTCTTTGGGTACAATTGCGGTTCTTGCAAAGTCGCACATTTTCTTTGTTTTTAAACCAGTAAGAAGCCTCCTGCATTTGGAGTTTTCTTTTTACGCCATGTAAAGCCTCCTTTTTAAGCAATTACTTGTGTGGTTGGCACACTCAATTTTTTTATGTATCTACCGTACGGTACTTTGGCTGTAAGCTCTGCAAGGGTGCTAGAGTCACCATCAGCGTTAAATCTAATATATTTTAGAGAGTGTAATATATTTTAAAGGAGTGATTCGAAATGCCTCTACTGAAATATCAGATTCCATGCCTATGCTTGGTCCCTGCCAGTTCATAAAACACGTATGGTCGGGAAACAAAGTGTTTTCATTCCTACGATGCTTCATACAAATGTAACAGTATTTATTTATAATCCCAAAATGTAGAAGCTTTTCAAACAGTTCGTGGTAACGAAATGTAGTAAGGAGCGACCCGGCTCAATAGTAAACGAAACTCTAAAAAACAGAATTTCGATGCTAAAAGATATATCAAAAGAATCGCATTTTTATGCTGATTTTAAATATGTAAGTTTCATCAAATTTAGTCTTTGTCATCAAAAGTTACGAGCCTGAGAAAATTTGCCTTATTTTGGAAAATAGGGGGAAACACCCCTTAAAAGTCATAGGATCTTAACGAAAATCACACCATCGCATTCAACGTATCAGAGAACCCCATAGAAAACAAGGTCCAATCTACAAAAATGTGGTTTTTTGTATTTTTTGCCAGAAGACAAATCACGGGTGCGTGTTTATTTGTTTGTTGTTTTTTTTTTTCCAGGGGTCATCGTATCCACCAAGTGGTCCAAGAGTGTTGCAAGAGGGCTCATTCTAACGGAAATGAAAAGTTCTAGTGCCCTATTTAAGTGACCAAAAAATTGGAGGCACCTAGGCCCCCTCCCACGCTCATTTTTTTCCCAAAGTCAACGGATCAAAATTTTGAGATAGTCATTTTGTTCCGCATAGTCGAAAACTATAATAACTATGTCTTTGGGAATGACTTAGCCCTCCCCCCCACAGTCCCTGGGGGAGGGGCTGCAAGTTACAAACTTTGACCAATGTTTACATACAGTAATGGTTATTGGGAAGTGTACCGACGTTTTCAGGGGGATTTTCTTGGTTTGGGTGTTGGGTTCAGGGGAGGGGGCTATATGGGAAGATCTTTCCTTGGAGGAATATTTCATGGGGGAAAAGAAATTCAATGAAAAGGGCGCAGAATTTTCTAGCATTACATTTAAAAAAAAAACAAAAAAAAAACAATGAAAATATAAACATGAAAAAGTTTTTTCAATTGAAAGTAAAGAGAAGCATTAAAACTTAAAACGAACAGAGATTATTACGCATATGAGGGGTTCTAAAAATACTTTAGCATAAAGAGCGGGGTATTTAGGAAGAGATAATTACTTCGCTCTTTATGCTAAATTATTTTTAGCAATTTCAACTAATTTATTCTACAGCCTTTCTGATTCAGGGGTCATTCTTAAAGAATTGGGACAAAACTTATGATTTAGTGTGAAGAGCGAGGTATTAACGAGGGGACAAACCCCCTCATATATATATAGTCAAAAATATGAGAATATAAAAGTTTGTTACGTAAGTTAATTCTTAAGTTACGTATATTTTTTACTAATAAAAACGTTCGCTAAAAATTTAAAGTTCTAGTTGCCTTTTTAAGTAACCGAAGAATTGGAGTGCAACTAGGCCTCCTTCCCCACCCCTTATTTCCCAAAATCGTCTGATCAAAACTAAGAGAAAGCCATTTATCCAAAAAAAGAATTAATATGCAAATTTTCATTTTAATAATTTATGTACGGAGAGCCAAAATCAGACATGCATTAATTCAAAAACTTTCAGAAATTAAATAAAAAACAAGTTTTTTGAAATGAAAGTAAGGAGCTACATTAAAACTTAAAACGAACTGAAATTACTCCGTATATGAAAGGGGCTTTTCCTCCTCGACACCCCGCTCCTTGCGCTAAAGTTTGATTCTTTCTCGCAACTCTACTTTTTAAAACAATAAAAAACTTTAGCGTAAAGAGCGAGGTATCGAGGAGGAAAAGCCCCTTTCATATACGGAGTAATTTCTGTTCGTTTTAAGTTTTAATGTGGCTCCTTACTTTCATTTCAAAAAACTTGTTTTTTTTTAATTTGAACAAAAACCAACGACCCCTCCGCAACCAGACAAGGCAGAACACCTATTGCCATAGCTTCTAATGCACCAGCCACCGTTAACTATAATACAGTCTCCACTGAGCCATACATGTCAATTTTTTCGCTCGCTTTAATAGCCATTCTCTGCTAAATCTTGCTATTGCTCAGTAAATATTGATGAAGTGTTACATATTGATACAGTTCAAACCAACTGTAGAAAAAAGCTCCTGAATTTGGGCCTGAGTCATACCACCGTTTATTGCACCAACTACTACTTCTTTGTTAACGTTTATTGTCCCTGTTCTGACCTTTCGTCTTGTGGCTATTCTTTCTTTAGTAAAATTGGTTCGTTTTTGTTTGTTTTTTTTCAGTCTGTTTTTCTTCTGGTTGTAAATCTACCATGCGGTTGGCGAGATGTTTTCGATGTCTTTTTCGGTGCTGATGTTATTTCAGTGTGTAAAATAACCTCCTTACTGCAAGATTCACATTTGAAAATGAAACATGAGCATAATTCAGCCCTGAACTTTGTCGAACATCATCTTACACTATTTGGTACTATTTAATTGAAGTTTAAATTACACAAAAATCTATGAATAAGTCTTGCAATTTGTATTTACCGTTAGAAGGTTACAAAATAATTTTGTAGCTAATTTGTGACGGAATTCATGGAGTATTAACCTTTTTTTTCAATACATTTCAAAGAAAATTTCAAAAGATTCTCTTCGGATCCAGATTCGATTGTTGATTTACTAAAACTAAATTTTGTTGGATGGATGCTAGACTCAGTATTAATTTAGTTCCATCTTTCTTAGGCATTTTGTTTTTGGGGCTCATTGTCTTTTTTTTTAAATTAATAAAAAAAAACCTTTTCCGCAAAATATGTTTTTTCAAATAAAAGTACAGAACTTCATTGAAACAAAAATTACCAAAAATAAAACCAAATAGTCTATCAAGCGTAAAACTACCAGAAATCAGCGTCGATAAATAAATGAAACCCAAAACGAACAGAGACTACAATAAATAACGGAGTCAAACTCGAAACGAGCCGAAATTCAACATGAATAGGGCTCAAAATCCCTATGTTTTCCCATGGCCAAGACATAAATTTGCACTTTACTGAAAAATACAAATGAATGTGCATTGTCAGTTTAATATACTTTTGCTAATGTTTATTACTTAAAATGTTAATAATATTGATTATTAAAATTGTAAAAATGAAAACATCTAATTTTTTACAGTAAAGTGCAAATCATGTTCTGGTCTTAGGGGGGCATAGGTTTTGAGTTTGACTCAGTTATTTATCGTAATTTCTGCTCGTTTTGGGTTTCATTTACTTATCGATGCTGATATGTGGTAGTATTAATCTTGGTAGACGATTTTATCTTTGCTCATTTTGGTTTAATGGAGTTCTTTGCTTTTCTTTGAAAAAACTTATTTTATGGAAAAAGTCTTTTTAATTAATTTCTATTCGTGTTATATTGAAGCAGTCTTTTCAGGGAAAAAGAAAATAACAGTTTAAATCTTTTCAGTTTTTCTTTAAGAATTTATAGCTTTACCTGCTATTTATACGCTGGAGAAAATTTTTCAACAACTTTTAACTATATAAACCCTTATAAAAATCTGTACACAAATAATAGTGTTTAAATAAGTTATATTCCACTAGTCGATTTGAAAAACAAAAGTTGATACCATTCGAAAAAAAATCTATCTATGCTCTTTGACAGCTTGGATACACTTACACTATTTGGATTTAGTTAAATTTCAAGAGCAGAAATAGTAACACAAGTAGCCCCGAAAGTTTAAACATAATACCCTCCTTGGTTCTTGGGATATTGCTGAGATGTCTTACTGGCAATCAGCTTATACACAGTGCTATTTTATTTAATCTTATGGCAACATTTAATTTTTCAAAATAATGGGCAAATTGCATAACTGTGGGGGGTTGACTTACGCAATAGCCCTAGAGATGTCGTTACAAGACCGTTCAGCTATACTGAATAAAATGGCTATATTAAATTTTGATTGAAAGTGTTTGAAGAAGAGGGCTGATTGCCCTCCAATGACTTTCTACTCTTAAAAAGGCAATAGCCCTAGCTCTAATAGCCTTAGATTTCTAAAAACGCAATAGCCCTAGAGATGTCGTTACAAGACCATCCAGCTATACTGAATAAAATGGCCATCTTAAATTTTGATTGGAAGTTTTTGGTAAATTATGAGCTAAAGAAGAGGGCTGATTGCCCTCCAATGACTTTCTACTCTTAAAAAGGCAATAGCCCTAGCTCTAATAGCCTTAGATTTCTAAAAACGCAATAGCCCTAGAGATGTCGTTACAAGACCATCCAGCTATACTGAATAAAATGGCCATCTTAAATTTTGATTGGAAGTTTTTGGTAAATTATGAGCTAAAGAAGAGGGCTGATTGCCCTCCAATCACTTTCTACTCTTAAAACTTTGAGTTTCTAATCAAATTAGATCCTTTAACATATCAATGATATTACTGGTTATGATAGAGCAGCTCTGTTTAATTGAAACTCCCCCTAAACGTTTCAACTTATTGCCCTTAGTTTCATTAGTTACAGTAACCGTAGAAGTAGTATCAAAAGTATACACATAGTGCCATCTGGCTTGTTCAAAATATGTCACAGCTTGTCCTGAAAAGTCTATCTTAATAATGTAAGCCGTTATTATGATATTGCTTTGTCACCCTATTGATAATCTATGTTACCATAGTTCGTTTTGGTTCTGCCTCCGCCTAAATATTCCTTGAAAGCTTCACTTTAATACCCTTAACATGTGTAGTAGCATCAGTAGTAGTTTGCACATAGCACCTTTTTTTCAACATCCCCTCCAACACACGACGAAATTTTCAACTTAATACCATCAACCGGTCCTGAAGCATTGTTGATGCATCCTCTTGAAAACCTGTGTGGGCATAGTGTGTTTTGATTTATTTCAATACAGTTACAATGTCGCCCAAAATTTTCGCCTTAATACCCTTAGGCTGATTAGTAGTAGTAGTAGTACCACTAGTTATAGTAGTAGCAATAGGAGTAGAATTAATAGTAGTAGTCTTATCTTTACTAGCAGTACTAGTAGTAGCAGTAATGATAATAGTAGCAGTAGTAGTAGTTGTAGGAGTAGAGGCAGTAGTATTATAATGTAAATATTGTCTTTTGGTTAGTTTAACATCCGCCACAACAAACATTGCAAGTTATAATTTCACATACGAAACTGTTCCTAAGATATTACTGATATGCCCTTTTTACAACCTACATACAGATAGCAGGTTGCCATTCGTAAAATAGAAGTTTTCAGGAATATTCGATTGACTACTATATTATCATTCCATTTATTCCTTGTTCTCTATGTTTTGTTTTAAAATACATGTTTTAACAAGCGCAATTTTATTTTTTTTATGTCCCTGCAACCTTATTTTTCTAATATATGGATTGTTCACAAAATTCGATTATACGTGGCACTCACGTCACCAAATTCCGCAGATAATCGAGAGTCGACTATAGTAGTTGGAGCAATAGTAATGGCAGAACTAGAAAATGTTGCAGTAGCAGTAGTATTAGAAGTAGCGTGCACATATTGCCTTTTGGTCAATTGATCTTTGCCTTTAAGTATTCTCCGAGAGTTGCGAATTTGCCATCAATATTCTCCCTAGATTTTCCTTCACGGAGAGCCTTAATAGTACTAAAATTAAATAAAAAGACAAGTTTTTTTAAACTGAAAGTAAGGAGCGACATTAAAACTCAAAACAAACAGAAATTGATCCGTATATGATAGGGGCTGTTCCCTCCTCAACGCCTCGCTCTTTACGCTAAAGTTTTTTGCTGTTTTAAAAAGTAGAGTTGCGAGAAAGGGTCAAACTTTAGCGTAAAGAGACAGGCGTCGAGGAGGGAACAGCCCCTTTCATATTCGGAGTAATTTCTGTTCGTCTTAAGTTTCAATGTCGCTCCCTACTTTCAGTTAAAAAAAACCTGTTTTTTTGTTTAATCTCTGAACATACTTGAATTAATTGCATGTTTTGATTTTGGCTCTCTGCACATGAATAAATAAAATGAAATTTGCATATTAATACTTTTTTGGCTAAATGGCTTTCTCTTAATTTTGATCAGAAAATTTTGATAAAAAAAGGTGGGAGAGGAGGCCTAGTTGTCCTCCAATATTTTGGTTAGTTAAAAACACAACTAGAACTTCTAATTTTTTACAAACGTTTTTGTTAGTAATAAACATACGTACCTAACGAATTAACTTGAGTAACGAACTTATATATTCGTATATTTTTTATTTTGTATATGCAGGGGTTTGCCCCCTCGTTTATACCTCGCTTTTTACACTAAAGCTTAAATTTTGTCCTAATTCTTTAAGAAGGACCCCTGAATCACAAAGGTCGTAGAATAAATAGTTGAAATTACTAAATATACTTTTGCGTAAAGAGCAAGGTATTTAGGAGATGAACCCCTCATATGCGTAGTAATTTATGCTCGTTTTAAGCTTTAATGCTGCTCCTTACTTTCAGTTGAAAAACTTTTTCATAATTATTTTTTCATTTTTTTGTTTTAAATAATGCTAGAGACTCCTACGCCCCCTTCATGGAAATTCTCTTCCCCCATGACAAATTCCTCCATGGAAATGTCCTCCCACATAACCTCCTCCCCTTATCTCGCCGTCCCCCAACCAAAACAATTCCCCTGAAAATGTCTGTACACTTCCTAATAACCATTACTATATGTTAACATTAGTCAAAGTTTGTAACTCGCAGCCCCTCCCCCGGGAACTATGAGGCAGTAAGTCGTCCCCAAAGACACACTGATTAGGTTTTTCAACTATCCTGAACAATATGACTATCTCAAAATTTTGATCCTTTGACTTTGGGAAACAAGAGCTAAAAGCTCATATGGCACTTGTGACGAGGTCGGAAGAGCCAAGAGCTCATATGGTATGAGCTCTAGCAAAATTCTAAGAATCAATAGATTACTTTAAAAGGAAAATCAGAGGTTTAATGCCGGTCGGGATTTAAAATAAGAGCTCTGAGTCACAAGGTCCTTCTAAATATCAAAATTCATCAAGATCCAATCACCCACTTGTAAGTTCAAAATACCTCAATTTTTCTAATTTTTCCTCTCCCTTCAGCCCCCCAGATGGTCGAATCGGGGAAAACGACTTTATCAAGTCAATTTGTGCAGCTCCCTGAAACACCTACCAATTTTCATCGTCCTAGCACGTCCAGAAGCACCAAACTCGCCTAAGCACTGAACCCCACCAGTTAACTCCACTAAAGAGAGCGGATCCAGTCCGGTTACGTCAATCACTTATCTACGACATTTACAAGCGTTTTCCAAGATTTCCGGTTTCCCCTCCAACTCCCCTCCCCAATGTCACAAGATCTGGTCGGGATTTGAAATAAGAGCTCTGAGACATGAATTCGTTCTAAATATAAAATTTCATTAAGATCCGGTCACCCGTTCTTAAGTTAAAAATATCTCAATTTTTCAGATTTTTCCAAATTAACAACCCCCAGCTCCCTCAAAGAGAACGGATCCGTACCAATTATGTCAATCACGTATCTATAACTTGTGCTTATTCTTCCCATCAAGTTTCATCCCGATCTCTCCACTCTAAGGGTTTTCCAAGATTTCCCGTTTCTAAGATTTCTGTTTCCCCCTCCAACCCTCTATGTCCCCGGATCCGATTCGAATTGAAAATGGAGCATCTGAGACATAAAATTCTTCTATATATCAAGTTTCATTAAGATCCGATCACCCATTCGTAGGATACCTCGATTTTCACGTTTTCCAAGAATTCCGGCTTCCCCCTCCAACTCCCTTCAATGTCACCGGATCTGGTCGAGATTTAAAATGAGAGTTCTAAAGCACAATATCCTTCTGGATATCAAATTTCATTAAGATCTCATCACCCGTTCGTAAGTTACAAATACCTCATTTTTCTAATTTTTCCAAATTACTCCCCCTCCCAACTCCACCAAAGAGAGCGGATCCGGTCCGGTTATGTCAGTCATATATCTTGGACTTCTGATTATTCTTTCCACCAAGTTTCATCCTGATCTCTCCAATTAAGCGTTTTCCAAGATTTCCGCCCCCCCCCTAATGACACTGGATCCGGTCGGGATTTAAAATAAGAGATCTGAGTTTCGAGGTCCTTCTAAATAAGAAATTTCATTAATATACAATCACTCTTTCGGCCGTATCTAGGACTTGTGCTTGTTTTTCCCATCAAGTTTCATCCCGATCCCTCCAATCAAGCGTTTTCCAAGATTTTAGGTCCCCCCCCCAACTTACCCCAATGTCACCAGATCCGGTTGGGATTTAAAATAAGAGCTCTGAGACACGATATCCTTCTAAATATCAAATCTCATTAAGATCCGATCACTCTTTCGCAAGTTAAAAATACCTCTTTTTTTAATTTTTCAGAATCAACCCTCCTCCCCCATCTCCCCCAAAGAGAGCGGATCCGTTCCGGTTATTTCGATCACATATCTAGGAATTATGATTATTTCTACCACCAAGTTTCATCCCGGTCCCTCCACTCTAAGCGTTTTCCAAGATTTTAGGTCCCTCCCAACTCCCCCCAATGTCACCGGATCCGGTCGGGATTTAAAATAAGACCTCTGAGATACGATATCCTTCTAAACATCAAATTTCATCAAGATCCGATTACTGCTTTTTAAGTTAAAAATACCTCATGTTTCCTAATTTTTCAGAATTAACCCTCCTCCCCCAAGTCCCCCGAAGAGAGCGGATCCGTTCCGGTTATTTCAATCACTTATCTAGGACTTATGATTACTTTTACCACCATGTTTCATCCTGATCCCTCCACTCTAAGCGTTTTCCAAGATTTTCCAATCCCCCCCCCAATGTCACCGGATCTGGTCAGGATTTAAAATAAGAGCTATGAGACACGATATCCTTCCAAACATCAAATTTCATTAAGATCCCATTAGTTCGTAGTTATTGCAATAAAAATGAGCATGGAAGGGGGCCTAGGTGCCCTCAAGTTTTTTCGCTCATTAAAAAGGGCACTAGAACTTTTAATTCCCGTTAGAACGAGCCCTCTCGCGACATTCTAGAACCACTGGGTCGATACGATCACCCCTGAAAAAATAAAATAAACACGCAGCCGAGATCGGTCTTCTGGTTTCCAAAATAAGGCTAATTTTCTCAGGCTCATAACTTTTTATAAGTACGATTTAATTTGATAAAACGTATATAGTTAAAAACAAACATAAAAATCCAATTCTTTTGATGTATCTATTAGTATTAAAATTCCGTTTTTTTAGAGTTTCGTTTACTATTGAGCCGGGTTGCTCCTTACTACAGTTCGTTACCACGAACGGTTCGATTATCGAAGTAGTTTCGGTAGTAGTAAAAGTAGTTGCAGTGTCAGTATTGTATTAGTAGTAGTAGTAGCAGCAGTATTAATAGCAGTAGTAGCATATGCATATTGCCTTTTTGTCAGTTGAACATCGCCTTCATAATGCCCAGGAAGTTTCATTCGCTTAGCTTCGTTCAAGAAAACTAGATTAACAACTTTATTAAAATTCATACGAGGTTGCAAATGTTTTTAAGTCAAACTATTTGTTTAGAGAGTTTATGTTGATTTTACTCAATTAAAGACCTTTTTTATCCTTTTCAAGGATTTAGCCCAGTGGCGTAATTTCATCAAAATCCTGAGGGGGGGGGGAAGCAAAGCTAGAGCAAATTTTTCCAAGTCAAGTGGAAATGACAGTGAAAATGAAAAATGAGCCACATAGTACCATAAAGACAAATATATACTAAAGAAAACTGACCTGTTTCTGTGAATACTTGAATTATGCAGGCTTATCTTAGTTTTGACTAGAATTTTTGCAGAAATTAAATTTCAGCTGGGTGGGGGAGCAAAACTGAGTCGGGGGGAACCAGAGCAAGAAGGGGCAGTTGCACCCTGTCCCATAGCAAATTACGCCCCTGATTTAGCCTTTAACGTTGTAATATAGTTCTAAAAAACGTAGTTCTCTGATTACATTCCGGCAAATCGATTTCAATGTGTCGTCTTACTCCTTGAAGAGAAGTTTACAGCTAATAAGATAATGAATCATTAAATACAGAATAGGCAAAAGTACCTGTCGAATATATCATGCTGGGGAGCTGGGCAAGGCCGTATCCAGGGGGATAGGAGGTTTGACCATCCCCCCTCCCCCGAAATATTTTTTCGACTCGTAAAAACGTAACAAAAATTAATATAAACAAATTTTTGATGCGTTTTTGAAGTTTTTTTGTAAACCACCCCCTGAAAAAATCCTTTTATACCCCCTTCCCCCCAAAAAAATCCTGGATACGAACCTGATACTGGGATAAAACGGGTAAAAATAAATTGATCCAGAAACCCCTCTCCCTTCTATCTCAGCGTCTGTCGGAGACATTTTTGGCTATCATTTTTTCTTTCGTAAATTCTTAAAATGGTATATACCATTTTTTTGGTTTTTTAAATTGAGGCTAATAAAAAAAAATATGTTTTATCCTAAAAACTTCCTTGTTTTAAAAGTGTTTATCTCAATAAATTTCACTTCGGTATCTCCACAGTGTCAATATTTAATTATTTACAGTGTCAATACAACCATAGTTTTCGTTACCCTGTAAACGTAGAAGAAACTTTGAGAAAAAAAAAGACAGCTTCATCAGGATAACATAAAAAAATGTTTAGAGAAGATTTTAATCATTCAATCCAACGTTGATAAAAAATTCTCTTAAAAACAGTATATATATATATATATATATATATATATATATATATATATATATATATATATATATATATATATATATATATATATATATATTTATAAATAATAACAAACACAGTTCATCATTATTTGATGAACTTTATTTCGTTTTCAAATATTTTCTGAATTTTACTAAGCAAGTTGAATTATCAATTGTTTTTGTAAACGATACTTGCATAGCTGATATATATTCATAATTATTTATAGGATATTACCCAATTTCATTGAGCCACTTGAATCATGCGTTGTTTTTAAAACAATACTTGAATAACTAACGAACGAAAATTATTTTATATTTAAAGGAAATAATAAAAGGATGAATATTGGTGAACAAAAAAGTTTTAATAAAATAGCGGGTTACAAGCCATATTGAAAAGAAAAATCCCCTCTTCTCAACAAAAAAGGACATAAAATAATTAACAAATGAGCAGCTGAAAAGGCAAATTTAAAAAAAAAAACTTCATCCCTTAAAAATCCATTCGAAAAAAAAAAAAAAAAAATAGACGGGAAACTCACGAAGTCTGATGATTCTGTCAGCTCTTGTCCAACTATTTCTTCATCACCAAGAAGTTCTCCTTCAACTGGCGAGGATGCTCTCAAAACTCCTTTTATTTTCTGTCCGATTATTCGATTTATAGATACACCTTCTGCCTTCAGATTCACACTATGAAAATGTTTTTCATTATAAATAAAGGATGTTTTTTTTTGTGTTTTCTCATAGATCCACTGCAACTCCATTCGATTTAACTCAACCCTGATGAACCTCAACCACCACTCAAATCATCCCAATTTCAACTCAGCCCCATCGAAAAACTTCGGAGAATGAAATACGTAGAAAGAAGGTCAGGTTACAGTGTAGATAATAGTTCTTTGTCTGTCAACTGAAGACAATTAATGACTTAGAATGTACTCGAGTCAGTTATTATTAAAAGTTCCTTTTACATCTGCCTTGCTCTCATTGTAACACTTACAGCAGGTATTAATGCAACATGTTATCTGTTTTAAATCTGTTATATGCTAAGCTTGTGTTCAGGTTAAAGTGTTTTTGCCGTCTTTAAAATTCAGCTTCAAGGGGACTGCTTCCTGAGTCAAGGGGTCTCAGATCATATTATTAGGGGGGAGGGGGCTTGAAGGTAAAAAAATGTACAAAAAAAATCTCTGTCCCTCATCGGTTTTCAACTTAAAAAAAATATAATCAAAAAAGTCAAAATATGACTGTAATTTTTTATTCACTCTTGATACCCGAAAATGGGCCTTAACTTGGTTTCGTTTCTGATAGACTTGAAAATTTTTAGGTAATACATATAGAGCAAAGTAGACCTGATTATATCTATAGATAGATAGATAGATCAGCGTATTCCAAAAGCCCAGGGGCCATGTACACAAAAAAAAATATAAAAAAAAAACAAGGAAATCATCAACAGAACAAATTACAAAGCACACAGAAACAGAAAACAAAGCGAAAAAACGCCAAATCTAGCGACAAAATAAATTAATTGTATAAACTTTTCCTTCTTTCTAAGCATTTATCTATGTACACACCAACATGAAATACTGTGGTTGGGTTACTACTTCGTAAAATACTAGGAAGCAGCAAATCAATCCCCTGTAAATATTTTTCCCTTAAATCAAAGAGCACCGGGCACTTTCGGAGAAAATGGTTCAAATCTCCATCCTCATCTTTACAAAGGGAACACACATACTACCCTTCAGAATCAACTATCTTTTTGTCGAAGACCTTTTGCCTACTCTGGATATTGAGGGGTATGTATACCTTTCTGCCTAATGAATATAATCATAGCTTAAAAAGATTACTTCTCATTTACATTAGGTGAATAGTTGCTAAATTTTGGTTTGTAAACTGCAAGTTTAACCTATTTAATGCAGTTTCAGCAAGTATGGTTCAAGTTTAACCTATTTAATGCAGTTTCAGCAAGTATGGTTAATGCTGAACAATAATGATAATCCAGAATGGTAAATTGATAAATATTCATATAATTTAGCTACGAAGAAAGTTAATACATTACTTGATTTCTTTTTATGCTTTTTCCAAATTCAATAATTGCTTCTGGGCAAATTCAATTTTGAGCCCTTAAAGGGACTCAAAACAACCAATAGCAACCTAAAGTTTAAAAATGTATTTCGAAGAATAAATGCCTATGTATTTATATAAAAAAAAAAGATTGGTAGGCAATTCGCCCTAAGCTGAACCCATCGACATAAAACCATATATGCGACACTTACAAACGTAGCATCAGATGGTTGTAGCATCAGATGGGGCCCAGTAAAAACCAACTCTAGTCCATAGGGCCCAAAAAATTAAAAACGCGCGTTGAAAAAAATTGTAAGTGAGAAAAGAATCACAATTTGAAAATGATTCAGGGATGGTAACTATTACTGCTTTAATATTAATGGAAAAAGTTTACTACGAAAATAAATTTGTGGGGATTTAGAAAAATAATCTGAAATCACAAGAAAATGGTATCAGATCGAAATGAAAACTGCACCATTGGAATCACCATAGCCAAAAACCACATAGAAGAATTATAGTCCTCCATCTTGAGGAACAAGGAAAATCACTATTGAGCAAGGGAAGCAGTCATGCATCCCCTTTTGTCTTGTTATTTTCTTTTCTTTGCCGCTGGTAAGACACTCAAGCATCATAGAGAGATGTTTTAGGAGCTCATTTGTTTTGTAAAAGGACAATGTGGGGTGTGTAGCTAGATCTTACGGCGTGATACTATGACGTGGTTAAAATGACATAGTCATTTGCGATTTATGATGTGTCTTGCTTCCTTGCGATCTTGCCCAAGCGAAGCAAGGACCATCAAAAAGCTCTGGAAGCGGGCTTTTTTCAAGACGAAGACCCTAAGAAGGAATCCATTTTTTTCAAATAGTAGATTGTATATGTTAGAAGTGGCACACATAGGCTTTTTCAATAAATATTTACCTAATTTTCTAATTAATATTTTTTTTTTTTTATATTTTAAGGAATCTATTTTTTCAAGTAGTAGATTTTATACGTTAGAAGTGGCACAGATACGCTTTTTCAATAAACATTTACCTAATTTTCTAATTAATATTCTATAATACTTTTAATATTTTGAGTAGTAGACTCAAGTAGTAGATTTCATATGTTAGAAGTGGCACACATATTTACGTAATAAATATTTACCTAAATATTTTTAGGTAAAATAAATATTTACCTAATTTTCTAAGTAATATTTGCAGAAACGTTTTCCAATTTTTACTTAATTTTCTAAACAATAAGCGGACTTCATTTTAAATCAATTCAAAATTTGATTTTTTTTTTTTTTTTCATTAAATTCCACTCAAAAATAGCTTAGAACCAAGCCAAAAGAAAAAATTACTTGCGGTTTTCCTGAGAGATCAGTTGCTTTTTCCCAAGGAAAAATGAAAGATACTCAGGGCTGTCAATAAATCGAGGAACCAGTTGATTTTCAAGGATGCCATAAACGTGTTCATAAGATAAAAACCAAGCACGATTCTGTCGTAGCTTAACTACATCTTTTGGTACACCTTCTACGACTAAAAAGTTCAAAAAGTACTAGAGTTGAGCTTCAGAATTAGACTTAACTGGGAAAGACACAAGCTTAATAGACTGAAAACGAGTCTCATGCAACAAGCTTACTTACCATCATCCTTTCATAAGCTTTCCATACCTATAAAAGTGCAGCACTCACTAAAAGGACCTTCATCCCTGGCAAATTCAAGAAAAATTAATTTGACTTTAGCTTTAGATATAAAAGAAATTACACCATTCCAAGTCGATTTTTCTGCTCTTTCTTTCATTATATTTTTAATACTCCTATTTCACCACAACTAATATGATTCCAAGAGTATTTGGCGAAAATTCCCAGCTTCTAGCTTGAACATTTTACTTTTTTGTAAACGCATAACACGGATAGACAGATATACACAAATAAGACTTTCATGCAAAGCCTATTTTCCGGATTTTTTGACGCCTTCGTCAGTTCGCTACGGTCGACAACTCAAAATTTGGGACTGTGCTTGGACTTCAGAATTTCGCACTTCGTTCGCACTGTGCTTGAATCTGGTTCAATTTTAAGGAAATTTGAAATTAATACGAATGGCGGTAAAGTCGTCTCCAAGAGAAGCAAAATAGTGAATTTTTTGCAAGGGGATTACTCCTCACACCCCTACCCAAGAAGTCGGCTCGATTAAATGATCAAGTTTTACTGTCGAATAAGAGTTCCTGTCGACCCGCTTTGGATGCCTATTCTTTCTCATGAATCAGGCTGCATTGTGGTTCTGTGTCGTTTTAAAAAAATATACCTTGTATCTATCGATATATATTAGGTCAGGGTCAAATTTATAAAGCTATTCCTTACAAGCTAACGGACTTGCCCCAAAAAGCTCTAGTAGTTTAAGCTTATCCTTTAAAGATTCATCATTGAAGATTTTATAATTTTCACACTTTAATTTCATTTCTCGAAGTTTATTCCTGACCCTAGAAACTCTCTTTTTTCTAATTCGATGCTTTTTGTCCACTCCAAGACTAGTTGGAATCGTGCTCAAACTATCCAAGCTGCTCTTAGCATCTTCAGGCAAAACTTTGTTGCTTGGTACGGAGAGATTTATGTTACTTCGCGTGATCTGGTGGCGAAAGTCGCTTTGTGGAGATGGGTCGGAATTAGGACTTCTGAAAATAATGTTATTGTTACAACTACCATAAGCATGGGCATCATATATATCGTGATAGAAGTCCTCGGATTGACCAGACTTCTTTGTGTTATCAATGGAAGTGCGATTTTGATCGACTAGACAATTTTCAAACGTATCCGAAGAGTGTATTGAATCTAATACAGCCCTGCGTCGATTTGTGTTGGTAACACTTTGTGAAGGCCCAGCGGTTAACATTATGTTATCCCCATAGAACGGATGCTTCGTCAAATTTAATGGAACATCCATGGCATTTGGTGAATTAATGAATTGTGAATTAACGAGTTCTTGTCGTAAGCATTGATTGTCCTCGACAAAGTTCACCACTGGATGTTGATGAGAATTAGTCACTTGCAGCTTCGATTGGGCTGCTCTCTCTGGTTGAAAATACTTTTCTTCACCATGAAAACATTCTTCTGGTTGTCTCATCAAGGGTTGGTTCAATCTATTGTAGTTTAAAACGACCAATGGATCAAACTCCTCATGACTCTTTTCACAATCCAATAATACATTTTTATCACATTGAGCCCCATTAAAAACTGCAGCTTGATTCGAGCTTCCATCATCACTTACAGTAACTGGATTGTCATATGTGTCTTCGGGGATAAAACTTTGTGTGTAGAATGAAGGCTGAAAGGATGTGCATTCGAATATGTTATTCGTGTCAACCCTCTGATTTGCCAGGTCAACATAAGACGGCACTTGAGTTTCTGGAATAAAAGATATTGATTCATCATCCCAATATATATTCCTGTTGTTTGTAAAATCAAAATATCTGGGATCATAAGGATAGGCCATTGACAAGTCTGGCTGAAAATCCATAAATTGTACCAATCCAGAATCCACATCTTTTGTTCGTTCAGCATGAGCATTTAATCTGTTTCCATTAAAAACTTCTATGTTTGAATCTATCATGTTTATCATTATTCAGTTTACCGAGTAATTAAAAAAACGTAAGGTACAGTATTGGTTATAACTATAATGATAAAAAATAAATACGTAAAATACAATAAGTAATAAAACAAATTTGTGTTATTTTCCCATTACATATTTAACATGCCTAAGAAAATTGTTTTGCACTTTTGGAAAAACAACTTATTGAACTAGTAAACGAATAAATTTTGCATTTTCATATTTTTATTGTTATGGCGTCATCGAAAGATGTAATTAGAGACAATGTATTACGTCATACAATCTATGCCTTTCGATTAACCAATTACTTCCAAGCTAGTTGATGCCATTTTGGGTAATTAAAAAAGCTCTAAATAATTGAGATAAGCGAAATAAATGGAAATGAATTCAAATAGCCCAAAGTTCTGAAAAGACTTATTTTCAAAGTGGGTTATCCGAAGAGTACGAAAAAACAGTCAAGACATCACTCTAATCACTTTTCACTGATTTATGTACGTCACAAATTTAAAACCATTAACTTTTGTACATTAGCTGGACAAAAACGAAACCTCGAACCTTGTATGACGTCAAATTAAAGATTCAGTGACGTCAAAGTCTCAGAATCCCAATGAAAGGTTAGGTTAGGTTAGCATCTGCTGCATCAACTATGATATTCATTGTACATTTTTAAATCAGCTTCAAATAGCGATTCTTCCTCAACAAACAGTTTTTTTTTTAAATGTATTTTTAATTTTCGGTTGTTATGGCCTAGAGTTGGGTTCTTTACTGGGTTGCATTTGCTGCATCAACCATGATATCCATTGTACATTTTTTTTTCCAAATTGGCCAACACACAAGCTTCTACCCTTCCCATTCCATTAATTTGTATTTTTTTCAGTTTCTTTTTTAAGTAGAAGAAGGCATAAAATTATGAATTAAGGAGGTGTAAAATGCAGACCAGTAATAAATTGCCGAGGATCTGTAATATACAGCCAGGCGATAACAAAGTCAAATGTTGAATTGTCGAATGAAAAAAAAAATGACAGGAAGTAATTAGTAAGAAATTCATTTTCTAGAATTTCCTAGGATTTTCTAGAATAAATTTTCCAGTGTCTTTTTTAAGCAGAAGGCATAAAAGTATGAATAAAGGAGGTGTAAAATGCAGACCAAAACTAAATTGCCGAGGATCTGGAAGCTACAGCCAGACGATAACAAAGTGAAATGTTAGACTGTCGAGTAAAAAAACATGAGAGGTAGTAGTTAGTAGGACTATTTTCTAAAATTTTCTCGGATTTTCTAGAATAACTTTTCCGGTTTCTTTTTTAAGTAGAAGAAGTCACAAAAGTACTAATTAAGGAGGTGTAAAATACAGACCAGTAATATATAGCCGAGGATCTGGAAGATACGGCCAGACGATAACAAAGTGAAATGTTGGATTGTCGAGTGAAAAAAAAATGTGAGAAAGTAGTTAGTAAGGAATTTTTTTTAGAATTTCCTAGGAATTTCCTTAAAAAAAACTCCTCCAGTTTCTTTTTTAAGTAGAACAAGGGATAAAAGTACGAATTGAGGAGGTGTAAAATGCAGACCAGTAATAAAACAGCCAGACGATAACAAAGTGAAAAGTTGGTATGTCGATTGAAAAAAAAATGAGGGGAAGAGGAAAACGATTGAAAAAAGTAAGGACTCTTTTTTCTAGAATTTCCTAGGATTTTTCAGAATAACTTTTCCAGTGTCTTTTTAAGTAGAGGAAGGCAAAAAAGAACGAATTAAGAAGGTGTAAAATGCACACCAGTAATAAATTGCCGAGGAACTGGAAGATACACCCAGGCAATAACAAAGTGAAATTTTGTTAAATTTCACTTTGTTGGAAGTAGAGGATGAGCTAGTAAAGTGACATGAAAAGTGAAATGACAAGAAGAGAATGAGAAGTAAAATGAGAAGTGAAGTGAAATGAGTGACATCATAGTGAAATGAGAGGAAGTAGCTAGTAAGGACATTTTTTTTTCCTAGAGTTTCCTAGGATTTTCTAGAATAACTTTTCCATTTTCTTTTTTAAGAAGATGAAGGCATAAAAGTAGGAATTAAGGAGGTGTAAAATGCGGACCAGTAGAACATTGCCGAGGATCTAGAAGATACAGCCAGACGATAACAAAGTGAAATGTTGGATTGTCGAGTGAAAAAAAATGAGAGGAAGAAGTTAGTAAGGACTTTTTTCTAGAATTTCCAAGGATTTTCTAGAATAACTTTTCCAGTTTCTTTATTAAGCAGAAGAAGGCATAAAAGCATGAATTAAGTAAAAATTGCCGAGGATCTGGAAGATACAGCCAGACGATAACAAAGTGAAATACTGGACTGACGAGCGAAAAAATGAGAGGAAGTAGTTAGTAAGGACTTTTCTCCTAGAATTTCCTAGGATTTTGTAGAATAACTTTTCCAGTTCCTTTTTAAAGTAGAAGAAGGCATAAAAGTATGAGTTAAGAGGTGTAAAATGTAGACCAGTAATAAATAGCCGAAGATCCGGAAGATATAGCCAGACGGTAACAAAGTGAAATGTTGGATTGTCGAGCGTAAAAAAATAAGAGGAAGTAGTTAATACGGACTTTATTTCTACAAGTTCCTAGGATTTTCTAGAATAACTTTTCCAGTTTCATTCTTAAGTAGAAGAAGGCATAGAAGTATGAATTAAGGAGGTGTAAAATGCAGACCAGTAATAAATTGCCGAAGATCCGGAAGATATAGCCAGACGATAACAAAGTGAAATGTTGGATTGTCGAGCGTAAAAAAATAAAACGAAGTAGTTAGTAGGGACTTTTTTTCTACAATTTCCTAGGATTTTCTAGAATAACTTTTCTACTTTCTTTTTTAAGTAGAAGAAGCCACAAGAGTATGAATTAAGGAGGTGTAAAATGCAGACCAGTAATTAACTGCCGAGGATCTGGAAGATACAGCCAGACGATAGTTAGTAAGAACTTTTTTTATAGAATTTCCTAAGATTTTCTAGAATAACTTATCCGGTTTCTTTTTTAAGAAGTAGAGAAGGATTAAAGTATGAATTTAGGAGGTTAAAATATATACCAATTATAAACTGCCAAGGATTTAGAAGGATTAGAAGGCACCCATTAGAGAGGGGGGCAAGGGGGCACTAGCCCCCCCCTTCTTGGTTGAATGACGCTGCCTTATATTTTTGTTTTGAGATTTTTATTATAAAGCATTGGAAGTGTCGATTTAGACCAGGTAAGCTCCCCCCCCCCTAAAATCCACCTTATGGGCGCCCGTGTCTGGAGGACACAGCCAGACGAGAGAACAGTAAAATGTTGTATAACCGTGTAAAAAAAAGAAAAGAAAATAAGAGGAAGTAGCTAGCCTGGACTCGTCCTAGCTGAAGATCAGATTACCTTATGTGCCCTCATGGCATTACTTACAACCCTATTCCGAGAGCATTCGGGGTTGTGTAACCCTATAAACATTATTATATATTCTTCAAACTATTTTGAATAAAATCGCTATATCATAATTTCAATCAGATGCGTTTGGTGGAAAGAGGGGTTGTTGGGGAGGGGAGGGGCTCTAAATATCCTCCATCATTTTTGACGCTTAAAAAAGAACTACAACTTCCGATTTTCAACCGAATGAGCCTCTTCTAAAGTTAAACAACCATATCCCTTCCATAAAAACCTTAAATGCCCCGCGGCACAACTTACAACCCTCACCCACAAGCTTTGGTGGTTTGTATCAACCCCAAAAGCCCTGTTATATGACCTTTGGACCATTTTGAATAAAATAACTGTCTCCCTTACCCTGAGAGCTCAGGTGAGGGGGTGTCTTTCAGACTCTTCAACTACAATGAACAAAATTGCTGTGGGGGGGGGGCTGGTTGTTCTCAAATCACTTTTGACACTTAAAAAGGGCAGTAAAACTTTTCATTCCAAATCAAATGAGTCCCATCGGAAGTTTATACGACCACCCATTCCATAAGAACCTTATAAGAGGGTTCCCTAGGGCACTGGGGGGTTATACCAGCCCTAGAGGCATTGTTTTGGTTCTTTGGACTATTTTGAGCAAAATTGCTATTTCAATCCCCAGGGCAACCTATCCCCAGAGCACTGGGGGGTTATGCCAACCCTAGAGTCAATGTTTTAGTTCTTTGGACCATTTTGAGCAAAATTGCTATTTCACAATTTTAATCAGATTCGTTTGTGAAGGGGGGTAGTCAGGGAGGAGGCGCTAGCAGCCCTCCATAACTTTTAACTCTTAAAAGGGAACTAGAACTTCCATACGTTTAACCAAGTCAGTCTCCTCTAAAGTTTGTACAACCACCCCTTTCATTAACATCTTAAATATCCCCTGGGCATAACAACCCTTGTCCCTAGGTTCTGGGGTTTGTTCCAGCCCCAAGGCCTTGCTATATGATATTTAGACTATTTTGAATGAAATGGCTATCTCAAAAGTTCTATTAGATGCATTTCAGGAGAACACGATATGTGTGAGGGGGGGTAGGTGCCCCCTGATCACTTTCACTCTTAAAAAGAGCCCTAGAGCTTCTGATTCCCAATCAAAATGAGCCCCCTCCAAAGTTTATATGACCAGACTTTCAGTAAAAATCTTATACGCCCCCAAGGAATAACTTACAACCCTTGCCCTGAGGGCTGAAGGGATTAGTTATCTTCAGAGACATAATTTTCGGACCTTTCAAATGCGTTAAACAAAATGGTTATCTCGAAATTTAGATTGAAAGTGTTTGGGGAAATGCTGGGAGTGAAAGGAGCTCATTTGCCCTTCGATCACTTTCGACTAATAAAAAGGGCACTAGTCCTTTCAATTTCCATTTAAATAAACACTTTTTTGAAGTTTCTACGACAACGTTTTCTATATAAACCTTATACGCCCTAAGGGCATAACTTACAACCCTTGTCCTAAGGACCGTGGGGGAGAGGTCGTCATACTCATAATTTCCAGACCTTTCAACTGCGTCAAACAATATGGCTATATAATAAAATATTGATCAGAAGCGTTTGGGAGAAATGATGGGAGTGGGGGGGATAGATTCGCTCCAATCACTTTCGACTACTAAAAAAGGCACTAGCCCTTTCGATATGAAGTGCCCTGGTAAAAAAATGCAAATAAAACAAATAAATAACACATTGTGCCAACATCATTCTTTACTTAGGCATTGCTATTACACTGCCTATGATTTTATGACTCGCCAAATCACTGAACCCCTCCCCCCAACTCCCCCAAAGAGAGCAAATCCAGTACGATTCTGTCAATCATGTATCAAGGACATTTGTTTATTCTATCCACCAAGCTTCATCCCGATTCCTCCACTCCAAGTGTTTTTCCAAGATTTCCCCCTCAAACTCCCCCTAATGTCAAAAGATCTGGTCGGGATTTGAAATAAGAGCTCTGAGACATGAATTCCTTCTAAAAATCAAATTTCATTAAGATCCGATCATCTATTCCTAAGATAAAAATACCCTAATTTTCACGTTTTCCAAGAATTCCGGTTTCCCCCTCCAACTCCCCCCAATGTCACAGGATCTGGTCAGAATTTAAAATTAGAACTTTAAAGCACAAGACCCTTCTAAATATCAAATTTCATTAAGGTCTGGTCACCCTTTCGTAAGAACAAATACTTCAATTTTCAAAATTACCCCCCCCTCCCCAATTTTACCAAAGAGAGCAGATCCGGTCCGGTTATGTCAGTCAGACAGGTTTCTATTCTTCCCATCCAGTTTCATCCTGATCTCACCGCTTTAAGTATTTTCTAAGATTTCCGGTCCCCCCAACTGCCCCCCACCCAATTACGCTTGATCCGGTTGAGATTTAAAATAAGAGATCTGATATACGAGGTCCTTCTAAATATGAAGTTTCATGAAGATCCGATCACTCCTTCGTAAGTTAAAAACACGTCATTTTTTCTTATTTTTCAGAATTACCCCCCCCCCCCCAATAGAGCTGATCCGTTCCAATTATGTAAATCACGTATGTAAGACTTCTGCTTATTTTTCCCACCAAGTTTCATCCCTATCCCTCCAGTCTTAGCGTTTTCCATGATTTTAGGTTCCCCCACCCCAAACTTCCCCCAATGTCATCAGATCCGGTCGGGTTTAAAATAAGAGCTCTGAGACACGATATCCTTCTACATATCAAATTTCATTGAGATCCGATCACCCGTTCGTAAGTTAAAAATGCCTCATTTTTTCTAATTTTTCAGAAATACCTTCCCCCCCAACTACCCCAAAGAGAGCGGATCCGTTCCGTTTATGTCAATCATGTATCTAGGACTTGTGTTTATTTTTCCCACCAAGTTTTATCCCGATCCCTCCACTCTAAGTGTTTTCCAAGTTTTAGGTTTCCCCCTCCGAACTCCCCCCCAATGTCACCAGATCCGGTCGGGATTTAAAATAAGAGCTCTAAAACACGATATCCTTCTAAACATCAAATTTCATTGAGATCCGATCACCCGTTCGTAAGTTAAAAATACCTCATTTTTTCTATTTTTCAGAATTACCCCCCCCCCAACTACCCCAAAGAGAGCTGATCTGTTCCAATTATGTCAATCATGTATCTGGGACTTGTGCTTATTTTTTTCATCAAGTTTCATCCCGATCCCTCCACTCTAAGTGTTATCTAAGATTTTAGGTTTCCCCCCTCCAACTCCCCACAATGTCATCAGATCCGGTCGGGATTTAAAATAAGAGCTCTGAGACACAATATCATTCCAAAAATCAAATTTCATTAAGATCCCGTCACCCGCTCATAAGTTAAAAATACTTTATTTTTTCTACTTTTTTCCGAATTAACCGGCCCCCTAATCCCCCCCCCCAGATGGTCAAATCGGGAAAACGACTATTTCAAATTTAATCTGGTCCGGTCCCTGATACGCTTGCCAAATTTCATCGTCCTAGCTTACCTGGAAGTGCCTAAAGTAGCAAAACCGGGACCGACAGAATTTGCGATTGCTATATGTCACTTGGTTAATACCAAGTGCCATAAAAACCAAAAAACAAACAAACAAAGAAATAAACACGCATCAGTGATCTGCCTTCTGGCAAAAAATGCAAAATTCCACATTTTTGTAGATATGAGCTTGAAACTTCTACAATAGGGTTCTCTGATACGCTGAATCTGATGGTGTAATTTTCGGTAAGATTCTATGACTTTTAGGGGGTGTTTCCCCCTATTTTCTAAAATTACGCAAATTTTCTCAGGCTCGTAACCTTTGACGGGTAAGACTAAACTTGATTAAACTTATATATTTAAAATCAGCATTAAAATGCGATTCTTTTGATGTAGCTTCTAGATAAGATAAGAGATAAGATAATATTTATTTCAACAAAGCGACTATCACAAGCCCAAAAGGGCCGAATTCGCACTTCAGCGTCAGTACAACATCATAAATTGCAATCAATAAAAAGTCAAACGATAAAAACTCGTAAAGTTAAAACAGGGAAAACAAATTTAAACAAAAATGTAGCTAGCAAGAATTACAAAGTTTGCAATTGCAAAATAAACACTCAAACTATAAGATAAGAGTGGAGTGAGAAAAAAAAAGTGTTAATTTAATACAGTATTGTATTAATTTAAAATTTCAACTATGTGAGGGATTAATGTTCTTAGATAAGATAAGATATTTAATTTCAAAAAATAACTATCACAAGCCCCGAGGGACGCATTCCGGAATTCGCATTCCAGAGTCATAAAACCATTAAAAAAATAAAAACACATCATAAAAATAGCACAACAACTAAAAAACTGGTTAAACAATGTCAAAAACAACTAAATCAGAAAGGCAAAGCCATTCATTTGTCAAAAAAAAGAAAAAATTAAACGGCAATATGTCAGAGAGTTGAAAAGGTAAGTCGTAAAACAAAACTAAAAGAGTGAGATAAAATTAGCGTTGAAAAGGTTTAAAAGAGAACATATAAACAATCGGTGGGAACAAACGAATCAAACGAACAACGACCTAAAGCACATCACATGAAAGAGAGAAAAAAAAATAACAGGGGGAGGCGAAACTAGTTGGCTATTTTATTTATTTTTTCTGTGATGAAGGGGACAAAAGTTTTTTTATATCTGGAGGTAACGCAACGAATGGGGGACAAAACTGGGATGGGCTCAGAAACAGCTCGAGGCTGTCGTAATCTGGATGGTGAGTGACGTTTGGGGAAAATACTTGCCGTCCGAGGGTTCGTTATTGCATTTTTTGAAAAACGGAGGCACAACGACGACCTCCTTCGCTCAAGGGTTTCCAAACTAGCTTTTTTTAGGAGCAGAGAGTAAGGCACCTTGCCTTCTTTGAAATTCGCAAGGCTCTTTTTTGTATTGATTCAATTTTGTCTGATTCTTCACGGGAGATGCCAGGGTGCCAAACTGGACAAGCATATTCAAGATGCGGACGGACAAACGACGTGTACAACCTTAAGGAGTGAGAAGGGGGGACGCTATATTTATTTAGGAGCTTAAGGAGGGCGATAGACACATTAGCTTTATGGATGATATCTTTAACGTGGATATCCCACTTTAAATTTGACGAAATTGTGACTCCAAGTAATTTAACCGAGGATGCATAAATTTCAGGAGGGATAGGATTAAGAAAACAGGGCGAGGATTTGAGGAAACAAATCGGCATTATCATGGACTTAGAGGGGTTTACGGTCATATCTAGGTCCAAAGCCTCACTTCCAATTTCATTGAGAATACTCATAGGGTCGCTTATTAAATTTCTGAAGCAACTTTCAACAATCGTTAGGTCATCAACAAATTTCCAACGGTCAGGAACTTCCTTCGCAAGGCTGTTAACCATGACTGAAAAAAGGAGGGGGCCTAGGAGAGTTCCTTGGGGTATGCCATTGTAGATAGGGAGAGGATTTAAGTAATGGTTCTGGTATTTAACCACCTGTGATCTATTTGTTAAAAATGAGGCAACCAATTTTACCAGTAAGGGATCGATATTGAACTCGCTTTCTAGTTTCTCAATTAAAATATTGTGGTTAACAAGGTCAAAGGCTTTCTGAAGGTCAATAGAAAATAAGTTTAGCCAGGAATTAGGTTTTTCGAGGATTTTCCCGATGTGGTCAATAAGAGAAACGAGGTAGTGGGAAGTAGAAGTTGATTTTAGGTTTCCAAATTGTTTCAGGTCAGTAAGAGGTAGGATTTTTTCCTTTAGCAAATCTGCAAGGAATCCTTCATACAATTTTGAAAAAATAGGAGTAAGCGTAATAGGCCGAACACCATCAAAGCCAGGCTTTCCATTTTTCTTTTTCAAAGGGGTAATAAAACCCTGTTTCCAAATTGTTGGAATTTGCCCAGACTTAGTAATTTCGTTAAACAGGACAGACAAGGGCTTAGACAGGAAGTCACCGAAGGCTCTAATAAGGGGAAACGGGATATCCAAAGGACAAACACTTGTCTTTCTTAGTTTATCAATTCTTCTTTCAATCTCAGACGGGGAAACAGTCGGGAAAAAGGGGGATGGGGCTCCTGTTGATAATTGGATTGGCAATGCTGGAAGGCTCTGGACAATGGAAGCGAGAAATTTATTTAGATTATTTGCAGTAACATCAGGGGGCTCTGGTAAGTTGAAATTAAGCTGGTCAAGACTCCTGCCACATAGCTTTTTAACCTCGGAATACCAGTTTTTTGGCTTATTAGTGAACAATTCTTCGATCTTATTTTTGTAGTATGATCGTGCCAATTTACGAATTTCTCTTTTAATTGATTTTCTTAATATATTGGCTTGATCGAGTTTACCATTCTTAAACAGCTTCAATTTGGTTCTAATTAGTGTTTTTATTGTTTGATTAATAAAGGGTTTGTCACTTGAGCACCTTTTAAACCTTTTTTCTGGGAAACAAATTTGATATTTATCAATTAGCTTTTTATGAAACGTGGCTGTTTTCTCATCAAGGTTTTGTAAACTATAAATGTCGGACCAATCTTCAGTACTCAGCCACATACCAAAAGAAAGAAGACCAGAATTTTGAAGGGGGCGGTAAGTGCTATAAGTTTTTGAGAAAGTATGCTTAAAAGTTGAGGAGGGGGACAAAAGAATGGAAAAATGATAACTTCCACCTAATGGGGGCAAAGTTGAGGGAGGGCTGTAAAAATTATACATATTAGTTAAAATAACATCAAGAGAGGTATTTCCCCGAGTCGTCGGTGTTTTAACAATTTGCTTTACTTTAAGTGAAGCACAAAAGGAATCCATTTTAAGGTCGTTGGCATCGCCAACTAAAACAAGAGCTAAGAGCTCATATGGCACTTGTGACGAGGTCGGAAGAGCCGAGAGCTCATATGGTACGAGGTCGGAAGAGCCAAGAGCTAAGAGCTCATTTGGCGAATATGAAGTTTCATGAAGATCCGATCACTCCTTCATAAGTTAAAAATACGTTATTTTTCTTATGTTTCAGAATTACCCCCCCCCCCCAATATAGCGGATCCGTTCCAATTATGTAAATTACGTATGCAAGACTTTCGCTTATTTTTCCAACCAAGTTTCATCCCAATCCCTCCAATCTTAGCGTTTCCCATCATTTTAGGTCTCCCCACCCCAAACTTCCCCCAATGTCACCAGATCCGGCCAGGATTTAAAATAAGAGCTTTGAGCCACGATATCCTTCTAAAAATCAAATTTCATGGAGATCCAATCACCCGTTCGTAAGTTAAAAATACCTCATTTTTTCTAATTTTTCAGAATTAACCCCCCCCCCCCCAACTACCCAAAAGAGAGCGGATCCGTTCCGTTTATGTCAATCATCTATCTAGGACTTGTGTTTATTTTTCCCACCATGTTTCATCCCGATCCCTCCACTCTAAGTGTTTTCCAAGTTTTAGGTTTCCCCCTCCCAACTCCCCGCCCCCATCACCAGATCCGGTCGGGATTTAAAATAATAGCTCTAAGACACGATATCCTTCTAAACATCAAATTTCATTGAGATCCGATCACCCGTTCGTAAGTTGAAAATACCTCATTTTTCTAATTTTTAAGACTTACTCCCACCCCCCCAACTACCCCAAAGAGAGCAAATAAGTTCCGATTATGTCAATCATGTATCTGGGACTTGCGCTTATTTTTCCCATCAAGTTTCATCCCGATCCCTCTACTCTAAGTGTTTTCCAAGATTTTAGGTTTCCCCCCTCCAACTCCCCCCAATGTCATCAGACCCAGTCGGGATTTAAAATAAGAGCTCTGAGACACAATATCATTCCAAACATCAAATTTCATTAAGATCCAATCACCCCTTCGTAAGTTAAAAATACCTCATTTTTTCTATTTTTCCGAATTAACCGGCCCCTACTCCCCCCCCAGATGGTCAAATCGGGAAAACAACTATTTCTAATTTAATCTGGTCCGGTCCCTGATACGCTTGCCAAATTTCATCGTCCTAGCTTACCTGGAAGTGCCTAAAGTAGCAAAACCGGGACTGTAGGTTTTCCCCCTCCAACTCCCCCCAATGTCATCAGATCCGGTCGGGATTTAAAATAAGAGCTCTAAGACACAATATCATTCCAAACATCAAATTTCATTAAGATCCAAATACCCGCTGATAAGTTAAAATTACTTCATTTTTTCTATTTTTTGCGAATTAACCGGACCCCCACTCCCCCCCCCCCCAGATGGTCAAATCGGGAAAACGACTATTTCTAATTTAATCTGGTCCGGTCCCTGATACGCTTGCCAAATTTCATCGTCCTAGCTTACCTGGAAGTGCCTAAAGTAGCAAAACCGGGACCGACAGACAGACAGACCGACAGAATTGGCGACTGCTATATGTCACTTGGTTAATATCAAGTGCCATAAAAAGGCCAGCATTGGGGTACTTAGAAATAACAAAATCAGCCCTTGCCTGTAATTGATGGACAAAATTACGTTTTGACTCGATATTTTGATTTGGGGAATAATAGAAAACAGCTATTGCAATAATACTAAATGGACGAGGGAGTACTTTTGGTCTAACACTTAGCCAGAGGATTTCATCATACTCGGATAAATTAGGGACTTGAATAACCTTTGGGTAAAGGTGACTCTTAGTAAAAAACAGAACTCCGCCACCTTTTTTCCCGAGTGGGTGGTCTGAAGGACGGAGTTTAATAAACTCTGAATAATTTGTCAGGTGTAGGGACCCTGGGTCATGGGATTGAACTTCAGTAACAGCTATAATATCTATCAAATGTGATTCTGAAACCACCTCGAGTTCAGTAAGCTTTTCAAAATTAAGACTTTCAGCATTAGTAACTAAGAGTTTAGGAAAAACAAACCGATTGGGGAATCGCGACAGGGAAACTTGATGGGTTTGAGAATTTCCTGGGGGGTAGGGTTTTAATTTAATTTTATTATGCTTTGGAGAAGAGGGGTAAGAGAAGGATTTGCTTTGGGGATTTGGATGTGGGGGGACGGGCAAGGATATGGACGAAGCACGAGGACTTATTATATGACAATTATTGGACGCAAAAAATCTCAGACCTGAGTCACGTTTACAGGGTAGGCACGAGGGATAAAACGAATGGGCTGGGGTTTCGTAAGGTGCTGGGAAAGGGGGGCTGGGTGGGAATAGTGATTCCTGTCCGTCAAGAAATTGCTGGTTTGCGGCGGAGTAGGGAGGGTATGGGGCAGCATACTGTAAGGGGAAGGATATAGGACTTCTGTATACGGAGAGGAGGAGGAGATAACAAGGGGTAAGGCGGGGGAGTATGTAATCGGGAAGGGTTTATTAATTGTTGGGCTGAAAATGCAGGGGGATAAGAATGGGTGTCGACAGGAACCTGGCCAAGGGGAGGATGGGGTCGTGAGTGCTTTCGACGCTGGCCTAAAAAGGGCGGGGCCTCCCTCCGAAATCCATCTCCGTTTTTTGTCAAATTCTTAGAACTAGCATCGTGCACATGCGAAGGTATAGCTTGTGGCTTAGAGAATAACCTACTAAACGACTTTGGTATAAAAACATGATACTTGTCACAACCGAAACAACGACCCGACATAAAAACAGAACAAATTGAAACATGGTCAAACAAGCACGAACTTTTATTGCAAGAACCCGTCAGAAAATATTTGCAAATATTGAGCCGATTACATCTTTTTCCGTGGTTACATTTTGCACGTAAAAAATCCTTGCAAACTGATTTCGTTTTTTCTTTATTTTCAATTACACGCTGATCACCATTTTTTTTCCCAGCTAATTCTTCCGTTTCCTTCACTTTCATATGCCACAAGTTTCTCATAAACAATTTCAATATCTGCATCGGATTTCGTAGTAACCTTATTAGTCTTTAAAACAAAGGTGTCATTATCCTCTTTCAAATTCAGCATACAACCGGAAGCCGTTAAGTTATTCCTGTATTCGGATGCAGTGGGATTACGTTCATGAATAATTGATTTCATTTCAACATTATTAACTTGACCGTTCCGGTCAATGTCATTGCTAATAACCTGGTTTGTCACTGGTTCAAACGCCCTTGACATCTCAAATGAATTTACGAAGGGAAATATAGCATTTTCTGAATTTTTTAATTTCACTTGATTGACTTCATTATTCTTTGTTATATCACTGTTTTGAGTTACAGATAGGGGTTCCGAAATTGCGGTCGAAATGTAGCTTAATAACTCTTCTAGTCTGTCTTTTAATGGTTTAAGAGTAACAAGATTTGTCTGGCAAGCAAAATCTTTAACACAGGGATTTGGATACGTTAAATTTTCTCTGGTAACATATGAGTAAGGTTCGGTCTGAACTGATACCTCACGTGAGCAGGTTCGTAATTTTCCAATGGTGGTGTTCAGAGTATAGGATGGGTCGACGGAAGAAAAGGTCTGGCACTCAGTCTGACAAGAAACTTCAAGAGGGGGGGACGTCACTTCATGTTGTAAATAGGGAGAGGCTAGAGTCGACTTCTGCGAAGGGGGGAGCACCGGCGAATTGAGCTCTTTTAAGATATTAAGCATCTTAGCTCTTGAATTTGGAGAACGAGGGGTGCGAGGTGAAGGTAAAACAGGTGAATTTAAAGAATTTACCTTATTGATTGGCATTTTCTTAGAGGAGCAGTCAGGACAACACCAGCTCTCACTCCAATTAGCTGTATCAATTCTGGCACATTTTTCCGCTCCTGCGTGAAACGAGCAATTGCACCCTCCACACTTCACAGAGTTTGAAAAGACTCTAAGCCTACATTCGGGACAAACTAGTCTTTGTCTGACCATTGTTTTTTAAGAGGTTTATGGTCCGGCTGAAAAAACTTGGTTCAACAGTTAACAACACTAGATCCTCACACGTTGGATGCTAGATGAAGACTGAATCAGAATCAGACTAATTTTCGAGAATCAGACAAATTTTCTCAGGCTCGTAGATTTTGATGGGTAAGATTAAGCTTATATTTTTGGAATCAGCATAATAATCCAATTCTTTGGTATATCTGTTGGTATCAAAATTCCGTTTGAGTTTTGGTTACTATTGAGCCGGGTCGCTCCTTACTACAGTTCGTTACCACGAACTGTTTGAAAGAAAATTACGGTTAAAAAACTTAAAACAGATGTTACCTAGAACTACTAAAAACGCATGTTTGTGACTGTTATAATATCCAAAATAACTTTTTGTTAAAACAACATTTGAAACCCAAAGTTTTCAGTTTTAGTCTTAAAAAATTCAGCTTTCCTAGTATTAAGAGATTCCTGTTTTTTTTGTTTTTTTTCTGGTAGCAAGAATATTTTTTTTATTTATACCACATCTTTAGTTGATGTTTTAACATTTTGAATACCTTTTACTTTACTCTATTTAGTCTTTGGTAATTCTTGTATCAAACAATTGGTATATTCTTTGGTAATAACTATTGGTAATTCTTTTGAAATGTCGGTAAAATTCTAGTTAATTGACTTTTTGCTATCTCAGAAAGGGTTTAGGTTAGGAAAATGAAACTTTCAGGGATAGTTCTATAGATTAAAGTATGTCCCGGGAAGGTATTTTAAAGTACCCACCTCCACTCCTTCTCCCTCTAGAGGGCCCTGAAATTTACCTACATGGCAGGTCTATACCTATTGAAATTTTGACAAAACAACATTTTACCTTAATTTTCAGTTACTAGTTGCTTTTTCTCTGCTTTTAGTTCTGAAAATGCAATTCCTGTTATTTGAGTAGAATTTTGACCCATATCAATTTTTTTTTCAAAATTTAGGAAATGTATTTGCATATCTTTAAAACCTTATAAAATGGGATTGAGCAAAGTTATGAAGCTGAAAACAACTTTGTTGTACTTCAATTAAGCAGAAGATCTAATTTGTAATGTTCACTTTTATAACACACATATTTTTAAAGGTCATCAAAGGTCAGGGCTCTCTAGAGAGAGAAGGAGTGGAGGTAGTTGCTTCAAAATACCTTCCCGGGACATACTTTAGTCTGTAGATTCATCCCTGAAAGTTTCATTTTCCTAACCTAAACCCCTTTCTGAGATAGCAAGAAGTCAATTAACTAGAATTTTACCGAAATGTCTTGTAAAATACATGTAGGAATCTAATATTTTTTTTCATTCCTTTTAAACGAATTTTATTGTCTTTCTTTTAGTAAAGGGCGCAACTCACTTGCCTGGTTTTGAAATAAGGCAAGATTCGTTACTGTTGGTGAAAATTATGCACTCTTGTGTTGTTTATTTATATTAATAAACCCATCCTTCTCTAACAATTAATTAATTAATTGTATAATGGTTTATTTCTAATAATGAATACTTTTTCGGCGTACCATTTCTTTCACATTTATTAATTTTAATGGGTTTATTAATTCAAATACTATTAATATTTACTTTGTTAAATTTGTCTAATTTTGATTTTAAATTTAATTAGTTCAAATTTTATCAACTTTACTGATGAATATTTTTATTTTGTATTATTTTACAACAATCGCTTCCAATATGACAAACAAAGCTACGACGCTACGACCAAGACTCATCAAATACAATAAAAATTCAAATTAAATTTTTCGTACAGAGACCAATGGTCTGGGTAGATCAGGTACCAACCTACTGATTGCCTACCTTCGGCTGAGAGTACAATGCATGGTGGGGGCAAATCATTCGAAGCTTCCCATGTGTTCCCCTGATTTCCAGATATTCCCATTAAGAGGTGGGTCGACTCTGGCTGAGTTTACTGTGCCACACCAATGACCCCTGTTTCAAACCAAATAACCAGCGACATCAGGACTCGAGCCCCTGTTCTCAGGATTTCAAGTCTAGCAACCTAACCACTCAGCTAGGACGCCCCTTCTAAATAAAATAAAAGCTTTTAAATAAAAAAAAAAAAAACTTACTCTCTTTAATTTCTTTTACTGTTTCTGGTGGAAGGTTAATGAAATTTGCACCATCTTGTGAAAAACAGCGATTATAGATCTCTGTTACCATTTTATGTACCATGACTAGGTGGGACTCATTCAAATCTGCATTCATCAACATGTCGTTAACGTCATCTATAAATCAAATTTGTTTAAAAATTAAGTAAATATGAGTCAAAATATCAATAAATGGCATGAAAAAAATATATTATCCATTTCAACGACTTTAAGTCTTCTATTGGTTCTTCGTTTTGAAGTTGAGAAAACGTACTTTTTACATAAAAGTTTAAAGACGATTCAGAAAGTTTGTAGCTTAAAGTAGGTTTCGTAGAGGAACGTACGTAAAGCCCCTGAAAATTTACAGGTTTTTAGACTTATAGATAAGTTTCGTGAGTCAACTTTCGTTTTTTTTTTTTTTTTTTTTTTTTTTTTTGACGAAGTTTCCAACTGTATGATCTACCTTTTACTGTTTAAATTTATACGGCAGTGCTACCTATGGTTTTTAAATTTTTCATCAGTTCTGAATTCCAGATAATAAATTTTATGTCATAGGAAGAAAAATTAAGTCAAACCAAATATTTTATCTAACACTTTTCCTTAAAATTCCAATTTTGCCCCCTGGACCCACTTTAGGTGCATTCATGCCTGAAAACTCAATTTTTTCAGATTTTTGGTTTAATTGCTTCGAAATTAGCAAATGCCACATCCATATTAGTGTTGCCACGTAGAGCTTCGAAGATAAATAAGCAAAACCGATTAATTAAGTCTGACAACGCTTTTCGTCCATAAAAATTCAAATATGAAGAATATGTTTATACCCAAAGACGACTACATTCAAAGGAAAAATACAACTTCCTTAAGTTGCTGGCAGCATTTGTTTTTATTGATTTTACGCCCTCATTTCATATTTACTTTTTACTTTGGCGCAAGGCTAATTAAATCTGTCGGGTTCACAGCCTGAATAAACCATCAGGTAGCCTATCATTTCACTGTCCTTAGTACTTAGATTCCTCCTTCCCCCCTATCTTTTGAAAATACGATTGGAGGGGATATTTTCGTTGAAAAATAACCTTTTTTGGTACTTTCAGTAAAAAACTGAAAAGATAAAATTGCACCCCCCCCCCTAGATCTTGAAAAAAGTGTTTTCTCCGAAGCATAATGTCCAGTACAACCATATCTGAAATAAAATATCCCTAAAGAAAATTATTCGATAAAAAAAAATCGATCTCTTGGGAAGGAAAAACTTTGCTAAAGATGATTAAAATACATATTTAAATATTTTACTGAACTACCCTGTCCCAAACTATACTTTACTGTGCACTATGATTTGAAAATAAACAAAATGAAAAACTGAATTTTGAAAATTGAAGGTTGAATTTATATTCGTCTTAATCACCTCTCATGGAAAGTTGAAAAATGTGGGCCTAAGCACACACTATTGAGGCACTGGGTACCCATTTTGCCATATAATATCAAACTAAGGTCATACAAATAGATATCCCACAACTATATGCATTACTATATAATCGTTGATTAGAATATCTTGTTTATAATAATAGATCATTTTTGATAGATAGCATTAATGTTTAGGGAGAAGTGTTGTGTCAGGCACCAGCATGGCCTCTTAGACTGAGAGGTTATATTATGTCATTTCAATTGATTTAAGCGGAATGACCATCTGAGAACATTGCTGGGTAGCATTTTGTCTTGTTTTTGAGAAAAAAATGATTTTTTTTTGCTAGATAAAATGCCAGAAACCTGGAAAGTGTTGTCGCGTAATTTCTTGCTATTAAAAAATTGCAATATATCAAGATAAATATTAATTTTCGTTCAAAAAAGCCTTCTTTCAATAATCAATGACCGCTAATTAATACGATCACCCATTGAAAAAAACGCATTCTTGACCGTATTTCAGAAAATGTGAAGTTTCTCATTTGTGTAGAAAGAAGCTTAAGGGTTCCCAAATATACCGCATTTTATTTTGTAATTTTTATCAAGAATCCACCCCTTTTTGTGGGTGTTTAAACATTTTCTAAAATTATTCAAGTCTTATATTGTGATAACTTTACTCAAAAGTTTGAAAACATTTAGAGTCCCCGTAAAAAAGATTTACTCTGAATATTGATTTTGCTGACAAGGGTCAATGTGCTCCTCCCTCCCCTCCTCCTTCTGTAGTTTACATCTAAATTTATTATTCTTACAACAATGCATTTGAGGAGAACCGGCATCCCTGAAAAAGATGTGCTTTGCATATTAAAGAAAAACTAAGAGTTATAATTTTTGACTAGGATAAGCCCCCTCACAATATTCTAGGACCGTTAGTTTGAGGCGCTCATTTCTAGTAAAACAAAACACTCGTGTCGGAGAAAATATGATTTTTCTAAAGTTTTGTTCATAGAGATCTGAAACCTCTTTCGCGGGGTTCTAAGGTAACATGAATCTGATGGTATAAATTTATCTTGATCATTTTTATTTTTGGAAGTTTTTCTCTCAGATTACAAACTTATTTCCTTAGATTGATGAGTTTTGATTTGTAAGTTTAAACTTGATGAAGTTTAAACATTCGGAATCACCATCCAAAACATTTTCATGGTGATTCCAAGTATATAAAATTATGATATAGACTCATAAAGTTTTTTTTTTCCTCTTTTAAATACAGCCCCGGAAAAATTATGTATCTAACATGGGAAAATTTTATGTTGCAATACAACTAGATAATTAAAACAAAATTGTTTTTAGATTGGTAAACAAGGATATGCTCTAAATAAATGGTAACGTTTTGATAATAATAATGCACTAGCTTGCATCATCGTAGGCAGTGTGGACCATGAAAAAAATTCCAATCTTATATTGACAGTTTTACGATTTAACATTTTTGTTTTTCATAAACTGCGATGCTAACACTAAAAAAGTATACACAAGAGACCGTGGTGCAGTTGTTTTTGCATACAATCTTCTACTACTACAAGTACTAATCACTAACTACGCGTTAATAAAGCTGCATGAGGCCAACACAGCTGCAGCAGCTTCTCCATCCGATCTGTTCGAACTTTACTCTTATACTCCCTTCCATGAAGCTCCAATTTCCTTTGAATTTTTTTTTAACTTCTTGGCCTTCTGTTTAGGGACGACTCTATTTTGTCAAAATGTATGGTCAAAAAGAACGATTTTAGTAATTTATCAACTACAAAGCAAGGCTTAGTTATCTTGATCTTATTTCGCTATTTCATCTTGTAAGATACCTCACTATTATAATATATATTATACCTCACTATTTCACTCTTATTTCACCTTGAAAGTGGGATTGAACTTGAAAACATATGTCCAAAGTTATATACATTTAAATTTATCAAAGTTATCAAAGTTAAATTTAGTTATATATACAAATTTTTTATGTATAAATAAATATTATTTATTATAAATAATATTATAATTTATTATAATATATAATATATTTATAATTTATTATAATAAATATTATAAATATACAAATGTATAAACAAATAAATAAATAAATATAAATAAATAAAAATGATACAAATAAATCAATAAATGTGTATAATCTGTATATAATGTGTGTGTATAATGTGTACAAATATGTATAAATACTCCAAAAAAATGTGCATAAATACGTAAATCTAACCAAGCAACATGATATCTGACTGTCAAATCGAGTCCATTTTCCAAATCCAAATTTGAATGCTACAAAACCTGTTCGCTAAAAAGCGAATTGTTAGTGAATAAATGAAACGAATCAAAAAGTTTAAAATAAAGCTCGACTCACCGATAGAATCACAAAAATTCAAAAAAATATCTGCGTCTTCTCTTTTAAGGACGTTCCTAAGTAGTTCGTTGTATTTGATGTCACTTCTTAGTTCCTTTAATGACAAAGCATAGATCTCTGATCTGTTGACTCCCCCTCTTAAATGAAAAGCTTCTAAAAGATTAACATTATGCGAAGAGGTTTCCGGTAGTTCCAAAGATTTGTTTCCAAGAAGAAGAAGAATTAATGCATTTAAGTTGACTGGTTCTGCTGCTATATCAAGAGCCGGCATGAGCACAGAGCGCACCAGAATTTCTCTTAAAAGAGATAAAACAATCCTGTAAAAACAAAACAAAAGTCTTATTTCATGTTATTTCATTATTTCGGCTATTCCAAAGTTAATTGTGCTTCAACATGCTCTTGTTTTAATATGCCATTTTCGTCCAATTTGTAGTTGAAAAAAATTAATATTTTTTAAAATGAATTTATATAATTTTCTTACCTATGATTTTCTTGTCTTTTCTTAATATGATTTTTAATAACTCCTTTTTTTATTTAGGATGCTCTTATGTACATTTATATTATTTGTTATGTGCAATTCTTGTTTTTAAAAAAAATGATTTCTTAATATTTTTTTTTTATTTATACGATCCTCTTTTTTCCATTTGTAATATTTTCTCATGTATGATTTTCTTTTTTCAACATGATTTATTAACAATTTTCTTTT